>NC_135969.1:39663212-39898212 GCF_053455715.1 Rhinoraja longicauda
GAAGGGCCAAATGGCCTCCTCCTGCACCTATTTTCTATGTTTCTCTGTTAATAACATGAATAACGTTTAGTGCAAGATTAAGCCAGTAAAGTCCAATCAAAGATAGTCCCAGGTTCACCAGTGAGGTAGATAGCAGCACATAGCGAGAAGGCATGAGCTTTTTGGGCAACTTGGAAGCAACATTAGGCGATTGTCTGAATAGCAAGCAGACTGCAGGGATACAGGTTCTCGGCATCGACACTCCCATTTGTCCGCAGTGCTTGCGAGAGATTGTCGACAGTGCTAACGATTGATGTTGGAGCTGGGAGCAAACAGCTGTTGATTCGATGATTAGTGTTTCATCTCTAACCTTTGGACTATTACAGGAATATTTATCCACCTTAACAGCATCGGTCACTGTGTTGACAGCGAGCTTGAGGGTAAGGTCTGATTGTGTGTGTGTGTGAGACTCCCTTTCTTTCAGGTTTTTCTTCCGTTGCAGAAGCACCTTCCGGTCTTTTTGTACCGACCGTAATCCTTAGCTGGTGACATCTTTCACATGTTTGATGCCTGTAACGAACAACGTTAATTGCAGTCTTTTCTCGTGGTTGTGCGTTAACCCTTTCATTACCGCAGAGAAAGCATTTTCATTATCTCTCGTTTCTCTTTTTTCCCCTGGCTCTCAGTCTGAAGGAGGGTCTCGACCCATAACGTCACCTATTCCTTCTCTCCAGAGATGCTGCCTGACCCGCTGAGTTACCCCAGCTTTTTGTGTCTATCTTTGGTGTAAAGCAGCATCGGCAGTTCCTTCCTACATTTTTCATTGTCTTTGTTCCCCTGAAATTGGCATTCTGATCCTTGCCAATTTGTTCAGACTTGATGTTTATATATTCAGAGAGGTTTAGTTTATTGTCAAGTGTACTGAGTTACAGTGAAAAGAAAAGCTTTTGTTGCGTGCTAACCAGTCAGCAGGAAGACAATGCATGATTACAATCGAGCCGTCCACAGTGGACAGATACATGATAAAGGGAATAACGTGAATAACCTTTAGTGCAAGAGAAAGCCAGTAAAGTCCGATTAAAGATAGTCCGAGGGTCTCCAATGAGGTAGATAGTAGTTCAGCACCGCTCTCTGGTTGTTGGTAGGATGACTCAGTTGCCTGATAACAGCTGGGAAGAAACTGCCCCTGAATCTGGAGGTGTGCGTTCTCACACTTCTGTACCTTTTGCCCGATGAGAGAGGGGAGAAGAAGGATGCGACTCCAGTCCTTGATTATGCTGCTGGCCTTGCCGAGGCAGCGTGAGGTGTGGATGGAGTCAATGGAAGGGAGGTTGGTTTGTGTGATGGTCTGGGCTGCCGGCCTTGCCGAGGCAGCGTGAGGTGTGGATGGAGTCAATGGAAGGGAGGTTGGTTTGTGTGATGGTCTGGGCTGCTGGCCTTGCCGAAGCAGTGTGACGTGTAGATAGAGGCAATGGAAGGGAGGTTGGTTTGTGTGATGGTCTGGGCTGCTGGCCTTGCCGTGGCAGTGTGACGTGTGGATGGAGTCAATGGAAGGGAGGTTGGTTTGCGTGATGGTCTGGGCTGCTGGCCTTGCCGTGGCAGTGTGACGTGTAGATGGAGCCAATGGAAGGGAGGTTGGTTTGTGTGATGGTCTGGGCTGCTGGCCTTGCCGTGGCAGTGTGACGTGTAGATGGAGCCAATGGAAGGGAGGTTGGTTTGCGTGATGGTCTGGGCTGCTGGCCTTGCCGAGGCAGTGTGACGTGTAGATGGAGCCAATGGAAGGGAGGTTGGTTTGTGTGATGGTCTGAGTTACGTCCACAATTCCCTGTATTCACTTAAATATGATGTGGGCTTCTGGTATTGTCAAAACATAATAAACCGAAGAGAGAATGATCTATTGTACTTGAGTTTGAGCTGATTGCATCTATAAATGAACTGGTATCATCTGATTGGTTTGGATAGCATGCAGAACAAAGCTTTTCACTGTACCTCGGTACATGTGACAATATGAACCTCAACCTTTTTGGATGGGAATCCATTGAATGTGCACCATTTGTCTCACAGTAGTGTATTTAATAAAAACACTAATGTGTAAGATCTCAGACATTACTACTAAGGAATTGAAGTAACAGCATTCATAAGAGGCCCAGTTATATCTTAAAAATACACAAAGAACTGGAGTAACTCAGCGGGCCAGGCAGCATCACTGGAGAACTTGGATAGGTGATGTTTCGGGTCAGGACCCTTCTTCAGACTATTCAGACTAAGCCAGAAGTCTGGAGAAGGGTCCCGACCTGAAATGTCACCTGTGCATGTTCTCCAGAGATGCTACCTGACCCGCTGAGTTATTCCAGCACTTTGAGTCTTTTTTGTTTGTAAACCAGCATCTGCAGTTCCTTGCTTCCTTCGAAACATAGAAAATAGGTGCAGGGGGAGGCCATTTGGCCCTTCGAGCCAGCACCGCCATTCATTGCGATCATGGCTGATCATCTACAATCAGTAACCCGTGCCTGCCTTCTCCCCATACCCCTTGATTCCACCAGCCCCTAGAGCTCTATCTAACTCTCTTTTAAATTCATCCAGTGAATTGGCCTCCACTGCCCTCTGTGGCAGAGAATTCCACAAATTCACAACTCTCTGGGTGAAAAAGTTTCTTCTCACCTCAGTTTTAAATGGCCTCCCCGTTATTCTTAGACTGTGGGCCCTGTTTCTGGTTCCTCATTTATATCTTTAGTTTAGTTTAGCTTGGAGATAGTGCGTGGAAACCTACCCTTCGGCCCGACTGAGTCCGCACCGACCAGATCTATCCTACACACACGAGGGGACAATTTACAAATTTTACCAAAGGCAATTAACCTACAAACCCGTATGCTTTTGGAGAGAGGGAGGAAACCGGAGCACCCAGAGAAAACCCACGTGGTCACAGGGAGAACGTACAAACACCGTACAGGTAGCACCCAGAGTAAGGATGGTAGGTCAGGGGCTGTAACGCAGCAACTCAACTGTGCCACATGCCTTGCCATAACCTGAGTGAAATATCCCATAAACAACAAGAAACCATAATCCTCAGAAGCTTTCACAAAATCCGGCATCTTAAATATTGATTCCTGGGATGGCAGGACTTTCATATGAAGAAAGACTGGATAGACTCGGCTTGTACTCGCTGGAATTTAGAAGACTGAGGGGGGATCTTATAGAAACTTACAAAATTCTTAAGGGGTTGGACAGGCTAGATGCAGGAAGATTGTTCCCGATGTTGGGGAAGTCCAGAACAAGGGGTCACAGTTTAAGGATAAGGGGGAAGTCTTTTAGGACCGAGATGAGAAAACATTTCTTCACACAGAGAGTGGCGAGTCTGTGGAATTCTCTGCCACAGAAGGTAGTTGAGGCCAGTTCATTGGCTATAATTAAGAGGGAGTTAGATGTGGCCCTTGTGGCTAAAGGGATCAGGGGGTATGGAGAGAAGGCAGGTACGGGATACTGAGTTGGATGATCAGCCATGATCATATTGAATGGCGGTCGGTGCAGGCTCGAAAGGCCGAATGGCCTACTGCTGCACCTATTTTCTATGTTTCTATGTTTCTATATCTGTTAGGTTTGTTATTTAATATCCCAAAATCAGTAATCTGACATTAAAAAAGAATACGATGTAGTTTGCAATTTGAGCATTATTCATTTTTAACTCTTCATGACTCATGCTATCAAACAGGATATTTCAATATTTTCATCTTCAAAGAAAAAAAATGAACAGCAAACATTGACCGCAAAGTGGTAACAGTTTCTTGGCTTGAGGACGGCAATCCATATTTTAGTTTCTTTTAATCTTCTCATCCACTTGCTATTAATTAAATACTCTGCTTGCTTTCGGCCCTTGTAGCCCTACCCTCTAATTAATCCCAGACGATGTCCTACCTCCTGTGAAAGTTGAAAAGGCTGAAGTAGGTGTCTCGACCCGAAACGTCGCCCATTCCTTCTCTCCAGAGATGCTGCCTGACCCGCTGAGTTACTCCAGCATTTTGTGTCTACCTTCTACCAAACACCGACTGCTACCGAAGACCCCAAACTCAATTTCTAAATTTGTGTCTATGCTGTGTCCATCTTAGATTGCGACATCTAAGATAGACGCAAAATGCTGGAGTAACTCAGCGGGACAGGCAGCATCCCGGGAGAGAATGGAATGGGTGACGTTTCGGGTCGAGACCCTTCTTCACACTGAGTCTGAAAAGGAAACGAGAGATATAGACGATGATGTAGGGAGATATGGAATAATGAACGAATGACATGCAAAAATGGTAACGATGATAAAGGAAATAGGCCATTGTTAACGGTTTAGATTTAGATTTAGAGATACAGCGCAGAAACAGGCCCTTCGGCCCACCGGGTCCGCGCCGCCCAGCGATCCCCGCACACTAACACTATCCTACACCCTCTAGGGACAATTTTTACATTTGCCCAGCCAATTAACCTCCATACCTGCACGTCTTTGGAGTGCGGGAGGAAACCGAAGATCTCGGAGAAAACCCACGCAGGTCACGGGGAGAACGTACAAACTCCGTACAGACGGTGCCCGTAGTCAGGATCGAACCCTGAGTCTCCGGCGCTGCATTCGCTGTAAAGCAGCAACTCTACCGCTGCGCCACCGTGCCGCTAGGTGAGAACGAGAAGCTGGTGCGACTAAGGTGGGGGAGGGATAGAGAGAGAGGGAATGCAGCGGTTTCTTGAAGTTAGAGAAATCAATATTCTTACCGCTGGAGTGTAAGCTGCCCAAGCGAAGTATGAGATGTTGTTCCTCCAATTTGCATTTAGCCTCACTCTGACAGTGGGGGAAGCCTAGGACAGAAAGGTCAGTGTGGGAATGGGAATAGCAACCGGGAGATCAGGTAGGTCCAGGCGGTCAACATGTTAAACTAATTTCTTACCCTCAATTCAAAGTGGAAGTGGGTTAACATGGATTAGCAGTTTAATTTAATGCTCTTTAAATTTAAACACCATTATTGAAAGCTGACCCCTGTTCTACCAAGGTTACCACCACATCAACGTCGTTGAGTTTAGTTTATTGTCACGTGTTCCGAGGTACAGCGAACAGCTTTTGTCCACCCAGCAATGATAATGCATGATTACAGTCGAGCCGTCCACAGTGTACGGACACAGGACAGAGGGTGTCACGTGCCGTGCAAGATAAAGGCCGGTGTAGTCCGTCCGCTTAAAGACAGTTCGATAGTCTCCAATGAGGTAGATGGGAGGTCAGGACCGCTCTCTAGCTGGTGAGAGGACGGACCGGTTGCCTGATAACAGCTGCGAAGAAACTGTGTGCCTGAATCTGGAGGTGTGCGTTTTCACACTTCTGCACCTCTTGCCTGATGGTAGAGAGGGGAAGATGGGAGTAGTCCAGGGTGAGACTGGTCTTTGATGATTCTGCCGGCTAATCAACAGGTTTATATTCACTTGTGTCACTGATGGCACATTGTCAATGGCCACAATAACATGGATGGTCACCTGTGGTGGACTATTGCCTGCCAGGGGTCTATTTTATTGCCTGTCAGGGGTCTCTGGTCTGTGGCCATTCCCCATTTGCTTGCCTGTGTGACATTTCTGTGGACTCTTACACCTCAAAGCTGTCTGAGCTCTCTGGAATGTGTTGCCGTGTAAATGCCCCAGAGTCCTGCGGATTGAGCAATAACATAGGGTTATGTCATTCTCCGTATTAAAAATATCCACTGACTTGTCCTCCACAGCCCTCTGTGGCGATGAATTCCATAGATTCGCCACCCTCTGACTAAAGAAATTACTCCTCATCTCCTTCCTGAAGGAACGTCCTTTTATTCTGATGCTGTGACCTCTGGTCATAGACTCTCCCACCAGTGGAAGCATCCTCTCCACATTATGGCGCAGCGGTAGAGTTGCTGCCTCACAGCGCCAGAGACCCGGGTTCGATGCTGACTATGGGTGCTGTCTGTATGGAGTTTGTACGTTCTCCCCGTGACCACGTGGGCTTTCTCCAGGCGATCTGGTTTCCTCCCACATTACAAAGACGTGCAGGTTTGTCAGTTAATTGGCCTCTGTAAATTGTCCCTAGTGTGCAGGATAGAGTACGGGTTAGTACTATGTGTTAGAGTACCAGTTATGTTGATTAGCACGGGTGTCAGAGGTTACGGGGAGAAGGCAGGAGAATGGGGTTAGGAGGGAGAGATAGATCAGCCATGATTGAATGGCGGAGTGGACTAGATGACCCAATTGGCCTAATTCTGCTCCTATCACTTGACTTTATGACCATACGATAGAGCTAGTGTATGGGGATCGCTGGTAGGTGTGGACCCGGTGGGCCGAAGGGCCTGTTTCCGCGCTGTATTTCTCAAGAAGTCTATAGACTAGTATGGCAGTCCCTTGTTAATAGTGACAGCGCATTGTTACCCATTGATAGGGGACTGAATCACGAATATTTCTCGTCTGGAAAGGCATTCTGAACACAGAAGCATTTTGCTTATTGCGATAGATGTACATGGAAGAGGATGGGAGAGAGCTGTTATTGGAATTACGTCCGGTGTATGAGAACTATCTAATACAGCGTGGAAACAGGCCCGTAGGTCCAACTTATCCACACCGACCTGTATATAGATGACATGCTCCATCTACACTAGACCCACCTGCTTGCGTTTGGCCCATATCCCTCTAAACCATGTACCTGACCAAATTTTGTTCTTAAAAGTTGTGATAGTGCCTGCCAATGGTCAATTTGTAGCTCTAGTTTACAACCATAGACTGTTAACCTTCAACTTGAGGAGTTTTTATACTTTCCCTTAATGTTCACCATCATCTGGATGGGGTTAACCCATGATGGGCGTTTGTTGGCACTGGGCCTGCACTCGCTGGAGCTTAGAAGAATGAGGGGGGGCCTCATTGAATCGTACAGAATAGTGAAATGCTTGGATAGAGTGGCTATGGAGAGGATGTTTCCACTAGTGGGAGAGTCTAGGACCAGAGGATATTAGCTTCAGAATAAATGGACGTTCCCTAAGGAAGATGAGGAGGAATTTCTTTGGTCAGAGGGCGATGAATCTGTGAATTCATTGGCACAGACGGCTGTGGAGGCCAAGTCAATGGATATTTTTAATACGGAGATTGACAGGTCCTCGATTAGTACAGGTGTCAGGGGTTATGGGGAGAAGGCAGGGGAGTGGGGTTGAGAGGGAAAGATAGATCAGCCATGATTGAATGGCGGGGTAGAGTTGATGGGCCGAATGGCCTAATTCTGATCCTAGAACTCATGAACCTTCCGCACCTCTTTTATCCTTGCCTCACACTTCCATTCTTACTCTGCTCTGGTGCAATTCAGAATCCCATTGCTCTTTCTGCAATGAAACGAAGGTGCAATTTTTTAAATATTAAAAATTAAGATAAGATGCTTGCTTTTTGAAATTTGTGATAGGACAGACAAAGCACCTTTGGCCGTCAACGGTTCCTGGCAGTCTGTTGAACGGCAACTGTGGCGCAGCGGTAGAGTTGCTGCCTTACAGCGAATGCAGCGCCGGAGACTCAGGTTCGATCCTGACTACGGGCGCCGTCTGTACGGAGTTTGTACGTTTTCCCCGTGACCTGCGTGGGTTTTCTACGAGATCTTCGGTTTCCTCCCACACTCCAAAGACGTGCAGGTATGTAGGTTAATTGGCTGGGCAAATGTAAAAATTGTCCCAAGTGGGTGTAGGATACTTGTTAGTTTGCGGGGATCGCTGGGCGGCGCGGACCCGGTGGGCCGAAGGGCTGTTTCTGCGCTGTATCTCTAAATCTAAATCTAAATCTAAAAAATAAATCTAAACCTGTCTTGTTGCCCAGTGATGCAGAGAGAATTAAGGACTCATGTTGTGTATGACAGGAATTTTCATGATCTCATTACATTTTGGACATATGAGGGACGATGTTTGTTCTCCGAAACGTTGTTGATCTCATCACGTTCGCTGTTGTGCGGTTGGATCTTCAGTCTAGGAATCGTGCGTCAACGAGGCAGTGACTACACCACAATATCCTGCTTCTCTGGGTAACATGTTCATCCATAACGATGGCCGGCTGGTAGGTCACTGTAGAGTCAGACAGCACGGAAACAGGCCCTTCCGCCCACTTTCCCATGCCGACCAGGATGCCCCATCTCCTCTCGTCCCACCTGCCCGCGATTTAATGCTGTAAAGAGAAGGGGCATTTAGGTTAGGTTAGGTTAGTTTAGTTTAGAGATACACCGTGGAAACAGGCCCACCGGGTCCATGCCGATCAGTGATTACCCCATACACTAGTTCTGTCTAAAACACCATGGACAATTTTACTGAAGCCAATTAACCTACAAACCTGTTTGACTTTGGAAAGCGGGAGGAAACCGGAGCACCCGGAGAAAACCCACTCAGTCACTGGGAGAACGTAGGAACTCCGTACAGACAGCACCCGTAGTCAGGATCGAACCTGGGTCTCTGGCGTTGTAAGGCAGCAACTGTACCGCTGCGCCACCGTGCAGCCAAATAATGCACAAGCAGTTTAGTGTTGTGGTTATTTGGAACTTGGGAACAAAAAGAGGCCATTCAGGCTGTCGAGACTATTCTGAACTACAATTGGACGAGACTGTGGTCTCAAGTAGGGTTCGATCCTCACTACGGGTGCTGTCTGTGTGGAGTTTGCACGTTCTCCATGTGACCACGTGGGTTTTCTCCAGGTTCTCCGGTTTCCTCCCACATTCCAAAGATGTGCAGGTTTGAAAGTTAATTGTCTTTTGTAAATTGTCCCGAGTGTGTGTAGGATAGAACTATTGTCTGGATGATTGATGGTCGGCTTGGACTCGATGGGCCGAAGGGCCTGTTTCCACACCTTATCTCTATATTCAACTGAACTAAACGATTGTATCTTCAACACAGTAAAACATCCAAGCTGCTTCATCGGGGCACAATATATCAGATCAAAATGATCATTAATAATCCAAAATGTAAACTCTTCCTGCAAATGTTGTATATTCTGCTGTTTTATTCAGACACCAGAATGTAATAATATATCTTTGTTTCCGCTACTTCAGCTTTTAAGTCATAATATTTCAAAGATAGAAATCAACGGCTTTATGAAATGAATGTTTAACGTTATTGTAGGAATTCTCTTGACAGCTGACTGGCATGCATTTGGCAAGGAACCTTTCATTTCCATGCCTCTTGGATTTCAGTGTTGGCATCGTGGTACCAAGGGCAAATGTGTTGCCGGCCCTGATTCATTCTGGCCTTTTCCTACCTCCAGTTCTTCCCCCCCTCCCCTGCCCCCATCCTCCCAATTTTCAATTTGAAGAAAGGTTCAGACCCAAAGCGTCACCTGTTCCTTCTCTCCAGAGATGTTGCCTCAGTTTGTGTCTAGCAAGAGCAAACATAGAAACACAGAAAATAGGTGCAGGAGGAGGCCATTCGGCCCTTCGAGCCAGCACCGCCATTCATTGTGATCATGGCTGATCATCCACAATCAGTAACCCCCGTGCCTGCCTTCTCCACATACCCCTTGATTCCACTAGCCCCTAGAGCTCTATCTAACTCTCTTTTAAATCCATCCAGTGAATTGGCCTCCACTGCCTTCTGTGGCAGAGAATTCCACAAATTCACAACTCTCTGGGTGAAAAGGTTTTTTCTTAGCTCCACAGATTCAGATTCATTCATTGTCATGTGCCCCGAGGTACAGTGAAAAGCTTTTTGTTGCGTGCTGACCAGCCAGCGGAAAGACAAAACATGATTGCAATCGAGCCTTTCATAGTGAACAGATACATGATAAGGGAATAACGTTCAGTGCAAGGTAAAGCCAGTCCGATCAAGGATAGTCCAAGGGTCTCCAATGAGGTAGATAGTAGTTCAGCACTGCTCCCTAGTTGTGGTAGGATGGTTCAGTTGCCAGAGAGTTTAGCATGGCACCTTTCATGCCCAGGGTAACAGCCTCAAACATTCAATGCAATACCTTTAACTAAAGCACTGTCAATGGCCATCTCCAAGCCATTATATTTTTTTCTTCTTCATCTCTAAAGTTCCTTGGTGCAAAGATATCATATCAGCACGGATCCACTGCTGCCCACGCCTCAAGCATTGTTAAAAATTTATCAGACAGAAAGTCTCACCTCAATTCCATTAGCCCACATCACCAGTAGAAATCCAATTAAAATCAAAAGCCATCGTGTCCAAAGTTGGAGCTGTGGGTGGAATGCCATTCCGGGGAGAAGATTCTTGTCAAGTTTGAAGGAGGATTGTATTTATCCTGGGGTGGGAATGCCCACGGCACATTATTAGGTCCAATTCCTACAGCCCCAAATCGTATCAAGTTGAAAACGTTCTCCATAGAAACGCTTCACTCGACTCGACAAAGGGAAGGTGCTGCCCCCTGCTGTTCCTCCCTGTTTCTCCCTCCAGGGCTGACCAACTCAGTGTGGTGCATGGTGTTTTGAAGTCATACCCACCCCAGCGAATGTCTAAAGAAGGGTCTCGACTCGAAACGTCACCCATTCCTTCTCTCCAGAGATGCTGCCTGTCCCGCTGAGTTACTCCAGCACTTTGAGGTTTAAGCCAGCATCTGCAGTTCCTTTATACTCACATCAGTTTAGTCTCTTGTCACGTGTACCGAGGTACATTGGAAAGCTTTTTTTGTTGCGCGCTATCCAGTCAGTGGAAAGACCACACAGGATTACAATGGAGCCGTCCACGGTGTACAGATACGAGATCAAGGGAATAACGCGTCGTGCAAGGTAAAGTCCGATTAAAGATAGTCCGAGGGTCTCCAATGAGGTAGATGGGAGGTCAGGACCGCTCTCTAGTTGGTGACTGGATGGTTCAGTTCAGCTGGGAAGAAACTGTCCCTGAATCTGGAGGTGTGCGTTTTCACCGCTTGCCTGATGGGAGAGGGGAGAAGAGGGAATGGTAGGAGTGCCAACTATCTCACTCTCAAATACAGGACAAGGTGACGTCACCGCCCCGTGCCCCACATGACCTCACCCACCCAGCGGCCACGTGCTCCCGCTCCACCAATGGCGGCCGCCCAGACCAGGAGGCGGGTTACTATGCAACCTCCGTTAGGCGGTGCCCGGGCCTCGGGACCTAGCCTGCCCGGAGCAAAAATGTCGAATACCTAGAGTGTCAGGACCTAAACTGTTGGGACCTACAGCTTTGGGGCCTACAGTGTCGGGGCCTACAGCGTCCGGGCCTACAGTGTCGGGGCCTACAGTGTCGGGACCTACAGTGTCGGGGCCTACAGTGTCGGGGCCTACAGCGTTGGGGCCTACAGCATCCGGGCCTACAGTGTCGGGACCTACAGTGTCGGGGCCTACAGCGTCCGGGCCTACAGCGCCCCCCTGGTCTACAGTGCCCCCCGGGCCTAATATGGGGCAAGGGTGGTCCCGTACGGGACAAACCAATTTATTAGCCCAAAATCGGGATGTCCCGGCTAATACGGGACAGTTGGCAACCCTAGGGAGTGGCCAGTTTGTGACTGGTCCTTGATTATGCTGCTGGTGAGGCAGCGTGAGGTGTAGATGGAGTCAATGGAAGGGAGGTTGGTTTGTGTGATGGTCTGGGCCCCGTTCTCAACTCTCTGCAATTTCCTGAGGTCAGTGCTGCAAATGGAATAAACGCGGTGGAAGAAGCAGCCTTGGATGACGGGAGTGAAGTTTGCAGTTGGGCAGCACAGTCTTGCGGTCACTGCTGAGTCTGTTGGTGGAGGACATTTGAGAGGGATGTCACGTGACCACACCTACCGCCGTAGTTTAGAGATAGGGCGTGAAAATAGGCCCCGCGGCCCACCGGGTCTACGCTGATCACCGATCACCCCTTCACACCAATTCTATGTTGTCGCACTTTTGCATCCACTCCCTCAATAGACAATACAATAGACAATAGGTGCAGGAGGAGGCCATTCGGCCCTTCGAGCCAGCACCGCCATTCAATGTGATCATGGCTGATCATTCTCAATCAGTACCCCGTTCCTGCCTTCTCCCCATACCCCCTGACTCCACTATCCTTAAGAGCTCTATCTAGCTCTCTCTTGAATGAATTCAGAGAATTGGCCTCCACTGCCTTCTGAGGCAGAGAATTCCACAGATTCACAACTCTCTGACTGAAAAAGTTTTTCCTCATCTCCGTTCTAAATGGCCTACCCCTTATTCTTAAACTGTGGCCCCTTGTTCTGGACTCCCCCGACATTGGGAACATGTTTCCTGCCTCTAACGTGTCCAAACCCCTTAATAATCTTATACGTTTCGATAAGATCTCCTCTCATCCTTCTAAATTCCAGTGTATACAAGCCCCTCCTTACGGAACGAGCTGCCAGAGGAGGTAGTTGAGGCAGGTGCTACAACAACATTTAAAATAACATTCAGACAGGTACATGGATAGGGAAGGTGTCGAGGTAGGTGGTACTCATGTAGATGGGGTGTGTTGTGTGGCAATGGCATGTTGGGCCGATGGGCCAGTTTCTATTCTGTGCGACTCTGACTCTCTGATTCTACACACTAGGGGTAATTTGCAGAGGCCGATTAATCTACAAAGCCAGCACGTCTTTGGGGTGTGGGAGGAAACCAATGCAGTCACGGGGAGAACGTGCAAACTCTGTGCAGACAGCACCCGAGGTCGGGATCGATCCCGCGTCTACGATCGATCCTGGGTCTCTGGCGCTGTGAGCCAGCGGCTCTACCCACTACACCACTGTGCCGCCAGGAGCTAAACTGCTTTAATTTAATATAATTGCACACGGTAAATAAACATAGCACAAAAAGTAAGGAAATTTGTGTTTGGTAGATTATTTCTTGGTTGTAACAATGCTTCTTGGCAATAAATCTTATACCGTTGGAAAGCCTGTTTATTTCCCTTTTAAATGGTGCCACATTTGTAAGGAACATGCATTTGTGGGATGAGCAGCAGAGCTGAGTATATGGGTTGCGCCCATGAAAAATTTGCCAAATCTTCTCTGCCAATGCCAAACAGCTTATTCTGCTGTTGCTATTGACTCTTGTTTTGAGCTTCTGGTACCCCCAGGTGCTGACAATCAGGTGCCTGGGACCGAACTCTATCCTCCAAGATGACAATGCTCGCCCCCACAGAGCAGGGTTTCTCAGACTACCTCCAGAATTTGGGAGTGGAGAGGATGGAATGGCCTGCCAGCAGTCCTGACCTCAACCCCATTGAACACTTGTGGGATCAGCTTGGGCGTGCTGTTTGTGCCAGAGTGACCAACACAACCACGTTGGCTGACTTGCGACAAATGCTGGTTGAAGAATGGGATGTCATCCCACAACAGTGTGTGACCAGGTTGGTGACCAGCATGAGGAGGAGGTGCCAGGCTGTTGTGGCTGTGTATGGTTCTTCCACACGCTACTGAGGCTCCTGTTTATTAAATTAATAAATTGTTAAATTGCCAATATGTCTTGTTTCTTCAGACTTCAATCATCCAATCCACCAAACAACACCGAACAAGAGTCAATGGCAGAATAAGCTGTTTGGCATTGGCAGAGAAGATTTGGCAGATTTTTCATGGGCGCAACCCACATACTCAGCTCTGCTGCTCATCCCACAAATGCATGTTCCTTACAAATGTGGCACCATTTAAAAGGGAAATAAACAGGCTTTCCAATGGTATAAGATTTATTGCCAAGAAGCATTGTTACAACAAAGAAATAATCTACCAAACACAAATTTCCTTACTTTTTGTGCTATGTTTATAAAAGGCCTCCCACACCACAGACTTGTGGCTCTGCTAAATTGAGGGCAAGCGTTATGCGTGGATTTGTCTGTACAGGATGGAGCATTTAATTCTGCTTTTCAAAGACTTGGAATTTAAATATGCGTTTCGACTTCTACTTAAATGTACACGGTTTCGCTGGCACGTTAAGGGGTGACCTCCATTAGTGTTGTGCAGTTAGTTTTTGCCTCACACAATCGTGTTTCAGCAGATGTTGGCTTCGACCCCAGTTGATCTCGGTTCTGCTGGTGTCAGAGAGCCATGCGGAGAGGCAAGAGAGGCCGACACTCCACAGCACACGAGCGAGAGGTTGGAAGCAAGCTAAAACAAGAATGCCTCTTTAGTATAAGAAGATAACTGCAGATGCTGGTACAAATCGAAGGTATTTATTCACAAAATGCTGGAGTAACTCAGCAGGTCAGGCAGCATCTCAGGAGAGAAGGAATGGGTGACGTTTCGGGTCGAGACCCTTCTTCAGACAATGGGTGCCGTTTCGGGTCGAGACCCTTCTTCAGTCTGAAGAAGGTTCTCGACCCGAAACGTCACCCATTCCTTCTCTCCCGAGATGCTGCCTGATCTGCTGAGTTACTCCAGCATTTTGTGAATAAACGCCTCTTTAGTTTAGTTTCGTTTAGAGAAACAGCGCAGAAACGGGCCCTTCGGCCCATCGAGACAGCACCGACGAGCGATCCCCGCACATTAACACCATCCTATACACACTGGGGAACAATTTGCAATTATACCAAGCCAATTAACCTGTAAACCTGCACGTCTTTGGAGCGTGGGAGGAAACCGGAGCACCCAGAGAAAACCCACGCAGGTCACGGGGAGAACGTGCAAACTCCGTACAGACAGCACCCGTGGTCAGGATCGAACCCGGGACCCTGGCGCTGTGAGGCCGAAACTCCACCGCTGCACCACTGTGCCACCCCATCATGTTTACTGTTGTTCTTAAAAATAAGCTGCCCGAGACCTTCAGCTTGACCAGGCCCGACATCAGCACAAAACGTGCAATTAGTCGCAATCAAATGCACTCTGTACAGAAAGCCAATTAGCCTTCAATTCTAATGGTTGTGGTCTTGCCTTCACTAAAACCATATAGAGTACAGATTCACAGCTGGCAAAGAAAAATATTTTGCCACACTAAGAGAACTTCACAGGAATATTTATATTTTAACACTATTGTCAGATTTTGTTTTCATTTAAATATAATCTTGAAAAAATTCAAATACAAAGATCCATAATTTCTGCTCATGTATCCCACCGAATGCACAATTCCATTTTGAGTCCCTAGACTTTATTTTAGCCTTGAGAGATACAGCGAGGAAACAAGCCCCTTGGCCCACCGAGCCCACGCTGCCCAGCGATCACCCTGTACAATAAGAAAATAACTGCAGATGCTGGTACAAATCAAAGGTGTTTATTCGCAAAATGCTGGAGTAACTCAGCAGGTCAGGCAGCATCTCAGGAGAGAAGGAATGGGTGACGTTTCGGGTCGAGGCCCTTCTTCAGACTGATGTCAGGGGGGCGGGACAAAGGAAGGATATAGGTGGAGACAGAAAGACAGTGGGAGATCTGGGAAGGAGGAGGGGAAGAGAGGGACAGAGGAACTATCTAAAGTTGGAGAAGTCGATGTTCATACCGCTGGGCTGCAAGCTGCCCAGGCGAAATATGAGGCGCTGTTCCTCCAATTTCCGGTGGGCCTCACTATGGCACTGGAGGAGGCCCATGACAGAAAGGTCAGACTGGGAGTGGGAGGGGGAGTTGAAGTGCTCGGCCACCGGGAGATCAGGTTGGTTAACGCGGACCGAGCGCAGGTGTTGAGCGAAGCGATCGCCGAGCCGGCGTTTGGTTTCGCCGATGTAAATAAGTTGACGTCTGGAGCAGCGGATGCAATAGATGAGGTTGTAGGAGGTGCAGGTGAACCGGTACAATAACTCTGTCCTACATGCTAGCGGCAATATTTTTATCGAAGCCAATTAACCTGCAAACCTGCACTTCTTTTGGAGTGTGGGCGGAAACCGGTGCACCCGGAGAAAACCCACGAGGTCCCGCCCGGGGAGAACGTGCAAACTCCGTACAGACAGCACCCGTAGTGAGGATCGAACCCGGGTCTCTGGCGCTGCGAGGCAGCAACTCCAACGCCGTGGCGCCCAAAATTGTTGTCTAGACATAAGTAGTGATACAGCCATAGATAGACACAAAAATCTGGAGTAACTCAGCGGGGTCAGGCAGCATCTCTGGAGGAAAGGAATAGGTGACGTTTCGGGTCGAGACCCTTCCTCAGCCACGATGTCAGAATGCCAACCGATGACAATCCAAAAAGGCTGTAATTGTGACTCAGCAGTCTCCTTCTTTCGTGTCCATCCGTGCTTCAAATGTTACATCGCTGTCATCGTCTGTCCTGAAAAGGGGGCAAGCTTCTGGCCACAATCAGTGGGAGCCATCACTTGTACAGTAGACGATGGTGGTAGCAGAATTAGCTCAGGACACTTCTAGTTTCCAGCACCCGACGTGGACCCTTCTGCTATAGGGCCGACTTAGCAGTGCATTTCAATCAGGAGGCACTTTGCATTGTGCCTCGGCCCTGTTGTGCAAGGACTAGAGCAACTGGAAGCTTTGGATTACTTCCAGTGAAAAATATTTGTCTAATTTAATCAGAACCACCAAAGTGGAATTGCAGCCGCTAAAGCATTGTGCGCCATTCCAACATAATTAAGGATTTTCAGTTTGGTTAAATTCACTTAGACACATCACGTTCGATCATGTAATAGGCTTTAGTTTAAAGTGGAGGAGCGATGGAATAATTCATAACAAAACACAATATTGTGATGCAAGGGCTGACTTGATTTGCTTGAACAATACCAGGTGGCCAGTAGAGTTGCTGCCTCACTCTCAGCGCCGGAGACCCGGGTTCGATCCTGATCTCGGGTGCTGTCCGTGTGGAGTTTGCACGTTCTTATTTTGTTTCGTTTAGTTTTGTTTATTGTCACGTGTACCGAGGTACAGTGAATAGCTTTTGTTGCGTGCTAACCTGTCAGCGGAAGGACAGTACATGATTACAGTCGAGCCATCCACTGTACGGATATATGATAGAGGGGATAACGTTTAGTGCAAGATAAAGCCAGTAAAGTCCGATCAAAGATAGTCCAAGGGTCTCCAATGAGGTAGCTAGTAGTTCAGGACTACTCTCTAGTTGTGGTGGAATGGTTCAGTTTAGATTTAGATTTTTAGATTTAGAGATACAGCGCGGAAACAGGCCCTTCGGCCCACCGGGTCCGCGCCGCCCAGCGATCCCCGCACATTAACACTATCCTACACACACTAGGGACAATTTTTACATTCACCCAGTCAATTAGCCTACATACCTGTACGTCTTTGGAGTGTGGGAGGAAACTGAAGATCTCGGAGAAAACCCACGCAGGTCCCGGGGAGATCGTACAGACGGCGCCCGTAGTCAGGATCGAACCTGAGTCTCCGGTCCTGCATTCACTGTAGGGCAGCAACTCTACCGCTGTGCCACCGTGCCGCCCGTTGCCTGATAACAGCTGGGAAGAAACCGTCCCTGAATCTGGAGGTGTGCGTTCTCCCTGTGACCACGTGGGTTTCCTCCAGGCGCTCCGGTTACCACCCACATCCCCAAAACGTGCAGGTTTGTTGGTGTAATTGGCCTTTGTAAATTGCTCCTAATGTGTCGGGAGTGGATGAGAAAGTGGGATAATATCGAGCAGCATGCAAATGTGACACAATCACCAAACCCTCTGGGCCTGCACTCGCTGGAGTTTAGAAGGATGAGGGGGGGGACCTCATTGAAACTTACCAAACAGTTTCAGTCTGTCATCCATTGGAATCTGTGGATACATGGGCTGTTTTACATTCAGTTTTTAATTGTTAGGTTCGAGAAAAGAATTAAAAGTGGTCTCTCATATTTGAATTTTACTGTTCAGGAAAATCCTTGCAAGTTATTGATTGATTTAGCTTTACCTTGTAACAATAGACAATAGACAATAGGTGCAGGAGGAGGCCATTCGGCCCTTCGAGCCAGCACCGCCATTCAATGTGGTCATGGCTGATCATTCTCAATCAGTACCCCGTTCCTGCCTTCTCCTCATACCCCCTGACTCCGCTACCCTTAAGAGCTCTATCCTTAAGAGCTCTAACTTATGGGTTTAAATGGTACTTTATTGCCACATGTACCGAGCTACAGTGAAATTCATTTATGGATACAGGTCAGTGCAAGTGTTTGCCGACACTGGGCCTGTACTCGCTGGAGTTTAGAAGGATGAGGGGGGACCTCATTGAAACTCACCGAATAGTTTCTGTCTGTCATCCACACTATTACATAGAAACATAGAAAATAGGTGCAGGAGTAGGCCATTCGGCCCTTCGAGCCTGCACAGCCATTCAATATAATCATGGCTGATCATCCAACTCAGTATTCCGTACCTGCCTTGTCTCCATACCCCCTGATCCCTTTAGCCACAAGGGCCACATCTAACTCCCTCTTAATTATAGCCAATGAACTGGCCTCAACTACCTTCTGTGGCAGAGAATTCCACAGACTCACCACTCTCTGTGTGAAGAAATGTTTTCTCATCTCGGTCCTAAAAGACTTCCCCCTTATCCTTAAGCTGTGACCCCTGGTTCTGGACTTCCCCAACATCGGGAACAATCTTCCCGCATCTAGCCTCTCCAACCCTTTAAGAATTTTATATGTTTCTATAAGATCCCCCCTCAGTCTTCTAAATTCCAGCGAGTATAAGCCTAGGCTATCCAGTCTTTCTTCATATGAAAGTCCTGCCATCCCAGGGATCAATCTGGTGAACCTTCTCTGTACTCCCTCTAAGGCTAGAATGTCTTTCCTCAGATTAGGAGACCAAAACTGCACACAATACTCCAGATGCGGTCTCACCAAGGCCCTGTACAACTGCAGCAGAACCTCCCTGCTCCTATACTCAAATCCTCTTGCTATGAATGCTAACATACCATTCGCTTTCTTCACTGCCTGCTGCACCTGCACGCTTGCTTTCAATGACTGATGCACCATGACACCCAGGTCACGTTGCATCTCCCCTTCTCCCAATCGGCCACCATTCAGGTAATACTCTGCTTTCCTTTTCTTGCCGCCAAAGTGGATAACCTCACATTTATCCACATTATATTGCATCTGCCATGCATTTGCCCACTCTCCTAATCTATCCAAGTCACTCTGCAGCCTCCTAGCATCCTCCTCGCAGCTAACACTGCCACCCAGCTTCGTGTCATCCGCAAACTTAGAGATGTTGCATTCAATTCCCTCGTCCAAATCATTAATATATATTGTAAATAACTGGGGTCCCAGCACTGAGCCTTGCGGTACCCCACTAGACAATGCCTGCCATTCCGAAAAGGACCCGTTTATTCCTACTCTTTGCTTCCTGTCCGCCAACCAATTCTCTATCCACCTCAACACTGAACCCCCAATTACAGGGCGATTGTAACAATACCAAAAAACTCATTCGACACCTGAGGTTACAGAATGGGAAAATCCATGCATGTGGATTAGTGCCATTGCAGAATACACAGATGGGTATATAAAAACGACATAAAACGCCATCTGTCAGGCTTCTGAACGGTCCTTCTATAAGCCGAGGGTACTGTCCGATTCACCTCCACCCCACGGACTTGGTCAAAGGGAACTGGTGCGCTACAAGGCTGACAACCAGTTGAGTTGGGTTTAGAAGGATGAGGGGGAACCTCATCGAAACCTGCCGAATAGTGAAAGGCCTGGATAGAGTGGATGTGGAGAGGATGTTTCCACTAGTGGGAGAGACTAGGACCAGAGGTCGTAGCCTCAGAAATAAAAGGACGTTCCTTTCGGAAGGAGATGAGGAGGATTTTTTTTAGTCAGAGGGTGGTGAATCTGTGGAATTCATTGCCACAGAAGGCTGTGGAGGCCAAGTCAATGGATATTTTTAAGGCAGAGATTTTTGATTAGTACGGGTGTCAGGGGTTGTGGGGAAGCAGGAGAATGGGGTTGGGAGGGAGAGATAGATCAGCCATGATTGAATGGCGGAGTAGACTTGATGGGCCAAGTGGCCCAATTCTGCTCCTGTTGCCTATGACCTTGTGAACTATATTCTGCACGTATATTCCCCTCTGGAACAACTTCTGCCCTTCTGTTTATCAGAAGACTGAACGGTTCTTCCATAAGCTAGGATGCAGTCCCGATTAAATCTTGGGAGCGTGGGAGGAAACCGGGGCTCCCAGAGAAAGCCCACACGGTCACAGGGAGAACATGCAAACTCTGCACAGACAGAATCCATAGTTGGGATTGAACCCGGGTCTCTGGCGCTGTAAGGCAGCAACTCTACCACTGTGTCACTGTGCAATTCCAACTAATCTGTATTAATTTTATAATTAAATAATTATTATATATTTAATATGGATATTATATAACATTAACAGTGTTGTCAATGTTATATAATATCCATATTAAATATATAATAATGCTGATAATGTTATATAATATCCATATTAAATATATAATAATTATATAATTATAAAATTAATACAGATGTATTCATCAGTTCATTATATAATATAATAATATTAGAACATATATAGTAACAGATAGTATTTATTCCCTAATACATATAATATCTATATTAATTACATAGTAATTATTATATAATAATCATAATAATTAATGTAGATATTATATTTATTAACCAGTTCATTATATAATAATATTATAACATATACCGTAACATATCACAATAATTAATTTGCAATACATATAATATCTATATTAATGATACAATAATTATTTTATAATAATTATAATAATAAATATAGGTAGACACAAAATGCTGGAGTAACTCAGCGGGACAGGCAGCATCTGTGGAGAGAATGAATGGGTGACGTTTCGGTTCGAGACCCTTCAGATATATGTATTAGTCAACTCATTATATAATGTATCTCAAAATGCTGGAGTAACTCAGCAGGTCAGGCAGCATCTAGGAGAGAGGCCCACCGGAAATTGGAGGAACAGCACCTCATATTTCGCCTGGGCAGCTTGCAGCCCAGCGGTATGAACATCGACTTCTTCAACTTTAGATAGTTCCTCTGTCCCTCCCTTCCCCTCCTCCTTCCCAGATCTCCCTCTATCTTCCTGTCTCCACCTATATCCTTCCTTTGTCCCGCCCCCCCTGACATCACTCTGAAGAAGGGTCTTGACCCGAAACGTCACCCATTCCCTCTCTCCTAGATGCTGCCTGACCTGCTGAGTTACTCCAGCATTTTGTGATACCTTCGATTTGTACCAGCATCTGCAGTTATCTTCCTACCCGGCTCATTATATAATTGTCTGTATGAATGAATGAATGAATAAGTTTTATTGGCCAAGTATGTGTATACACAAGGAATGTGCCTTGGTGCTCCGCTCACAAATCACAACACAAACATACAGTTATATAATATCTGTGTTAAGCTGAAAAGTTGAACTTTTGAATAAAAGGCCAACATGCAGAAGCTGCCCTGTTATGGGGGGTCACATTGCAATTGGGATTGCTGTGGGGGGGAGTTTCCGTTGAAATCCAGTAGTCTGCTCGGGTTACAGATCTGGTGATTTATCGAGTGGGGATTTTTGGGAGCTTGGGATTATTCATCACACGGTTTCAGAATACTCCATCAAATTCTCTACTGCTCCGAGACCATACGACTGTGCCCCGCGATAAAGTCGTTTGTGATTGTATCTTACTGAGATACGCTCAGTTTCAGTTTACTTTACTGTCACGGGTACCGAGGTACAGTGAAAAGCTTTTGTTGCGTGCCATCCAGTAATGGGCGGCACGGTGGCGCAGCGATGGAGTTGCTGCTTTACAGCGCTTGCATCACCGGAGACCCGGGCGCCGTCTGTACGGAGTTTGTACGCTCTCCCCTTGACCTGCGTGGGTTTTCTCCGAGATCTTCGGTTTCCTCCCACACTCCAAAGACGTGCAGGTATGCCGGTAAATTGGCTTGGTGTAAGTGTAAGTTGTCCCGAGTGTGTGTAGGATAGTGTTAATGTGCGGGGATCGCTGGTCGGTGCGGACTCGGTGGGCCGAGGGGCCGGTGCGGACTCGGTGGACCGTTTCCACGCTGTATCCCTTAGCTAAACTAATCTGAGATCAACAGGTTTTTCCAGCTGTTATCAGGCATCCATCCTCCCACAACCAGAGAACAGTCGTGAACTACTATCTACCTCTTTGGTGACCCTCGGACTATTCTTGTGTAGGAAAATAACTGCAGATGCTGGTACAAGTCGAAGGTATCCCAAAATGCTGGAGTAAATCAGAAGGGTCTCGACCCGAAACGTCACCCATTCCCTCTCTCCTAGATGCTGCCTGACATGCTGAGTTACTCCAGCATTTTGTCATACCTCGGACTGTTCTTGATCGGACTTTACTGGCTTTACTTTGCACTGAGCGTTATTCCCTTTTCATGTATCTACACACGGCAAATGGATCGATTGTAATGTGTTGTCTTTCTGCTGACTGGACAGCAGGCAACAAAAGCTTTTCACTGTACACGTGACAATAAACTGAACTGAATTGAGGGTAAAAGTGATGGCTTAAAAAACCCCTTCTAAAATGAACCAGACTGTAGAATCGGAACAGAAAACTCCACGGATGGTTCTTGCATCAAGATCTTCTCGACTAGTGAGCAAAAAAGCATTCTGTGAATCAGGGAGGTGTAAATTACTAATGAGTATCTGAGCGTGAAGAAGGGTCTCGACCCGAAACGTCACCCATTCCTTCTCTCCTGAGATGCTGCCTGACCTGCTGAGTTACTCCAGCACTTTGTGAAATAAATACCTTCAATGAGTATCTGAGAGTAATTAGCAGTGATTGCAGCTTAGCTGTCGTTAATGTGGAAAGCATTAAAAAGAAGTCTTGGATAAGTGTTGCTGTGGGTTAGTTTAATGAGGTGATATATAAGAAGGAATCAGGGCCAGTTTAGAAAACACAAGAGACTGCAGATGCTGGAATCTTGAGGAAAACACTCAGTGCTGGAATCACTCAGTAGGTCAGGCAGCACCTGTGGAGGGAAATGGATAAGCAATGTTTCAGTGGGTACAAGGAACTTCAAACTTCAGAGATACAGCATGGAAACAGGCCCTTTGGCCCACCAAGTCCCCGCCAGACACTAATAGTACCCTACACACTAGAGGCAATTTACTTTTTTTTCACCAAAGCCAATTAACCTCCAAACCTGTACGTCTTTGGAGTCAAGGTCAGAAGCGATAGGAGTAGAATTAGGCCATCCGGCCCATCAAGTCTACTCTGCCATTCAATCATGGCTGATCTATCTCTCCCTCCTAACCCCATTCTCCTGCCTCCTCCCCATCACCTCTGACACCCGTACTAAAGTGGGGGAAAACCGGAGCACCTGGAGAAAATCCACGCAGTCACAGGGAGAATGTACAAACTCCGTACAGGCAGCACCCGCGGGCAGGATCAAACCCGGGTCTCTGGCGCTGTGAGGCAGCAACTCTACCGCCGCGCCACCGTGACACCCTGCGGATGCTGGCTTACAATAAAAGGACGCACAGTGCAGGAGTAACTCAGCAGGTCAGGCAGCATCTCTGGAGATGACGTTTCAGGTCGGGACATTGCTTTAGAATTTTCAGGTTGGGACCCTTCTTCAGAAAAGCCCCATTCCAAAACGTTGCCTATCCATTTCCTCCAGATATGCCGCCTGACCCGCTGAGTTCAAGAGAGAGCTAGATAGAGCTCTTAAGGATAGCGGAGTCAGGGGGTATGGGGAGAAGGCAGGAACGGGGTACTGATTGAGAATGATCAGCCATCATCACATTGAATGGCGGTGCTGGCTTGAAGGGCCGAATGGCCTCCTCCTGCACCTATTGTCTATTGAGTTACTCCAGCACTTTGTGCAATTTGCTCAAGATTCCGGCATCTGCAGTTACTTTGGTCTAACATTGGAAGGGGTTCACCAAAGTCCCCAACTATGATGGATGGAGTACTTGATATAGTTTACCTGAGTTGTCACTTTCTTAAACATGTTTAGTTTAATTTAGTGTGGAGATACAATGCAGAAACAGGCCCTCTGGCCCACTGAGTCCGCGTCGACCAGCAATCCCTGCACAACAACACTATCCTACACACACTAGGGACAATTTACATTTACACCAAGCCAAAGACGTACAGGTATGTAGGTTAATTGGCTGGGCAAATGTAAAAAAAATGTTCCTAGTGTGTGTAGGATAGTGTTAATGTGCGGGGATCGCTGGGCGGCGCGGACCCGGTGGGCCGAAGGGCCTGTTTCCGCGCTGTATCTCTAAAAAAAAAATCTAAATCTAATTAACCTACAAACCTGCACGCCACGGGAGTGTGGGAGGAAACCGAAGATCTCGGAGAAAACCCACGCACATGGTCACGGGGAGAAACTACATGCAGACAAGCACCCACGGTCAGGATCGAACCCGGGTGTCCGGCGGTGGTGAGGCAGCAACTCTACCGCTGTTCCACCGTGGAGATTGACCGCGAATCCTCCTAGCTATTCTGCTGTGAAATCCTATGTCAAACTGGCAAAGAAATGACAAAAGTAAACCCAGTTTCTTCAAAGCGCTCTGCAAAAAAAAAAATGACATGACCAAGTTTCTGCCGAAAGTCATATTCCTGTGTTCTTTCCCTTCAAGGCACAACGAGATCTCCTCGCGATGGTGAGATTCCTGGCGTTGACTACAACTTCCTCACTGTGAAGGAGTTCTTTGACCTCGAGGAAGGGGGCGCTCTTCTGGAAGTTGGGACGTATGAAGGTAAATGGTTTGCAATTAAATATCTTCCACACACGCACAGCTTAACACTAACTGCACGTTGAGCCTTATCTACAACTTCGATGCTCACTCTGAAACCATCACCCCACTCTTCCGGCTTTTAGTTCGGTTCATTATCAGTGTGAAATAGAAAACGATTTACATATAGTTATTCACAAAATGCTGGAGTAACTCAGCAGGTCAGGCAGCATCTCGGGAGAGAAGGAATGGGTGACGTTTCGTGTCGAGACCCTTCTTCAGACTGATGTCAGGAGGACGGGACAAAGGAAGGATATAGGTGGAGACAGGAAGATAGAGGGAGATTTGGGAAGGAGGAGGGGAAGGGAGGGACAGAGAAACTATCTAAAGTTCATATATAAAGTACATATATTTAGTTTGATGTATTATTGTCACGCGCACCCGAGGTGCAGTGAAATGTGTAAGAAGGAACTGCAGACGCTGGTTTAAACCGAAGATAGACGCGAAAAGCTGGAGTAACTCAGCGGGACAGGCGGCATCACTGGAGAGAAGGAACGTGTGACGTTTTCGGGGCGAGACCCTTCTTCAGTCTGCAGAAGGGTCTCGACCCGAAACGTCGGCCATTCCTTCTCTCCCGAGATGCTGCCTGTCCCGCTGAGGTACAGTGAAAAGCTGTTGCGTGCTATCCAGTCGTCGAAAAGGCTACAATCGAGCCGCCCACAGCGTACAGATACAGAGTAAAGGGAATAACGACTTGTGCAAGGTAAAGGATAGCGGAGTCAGGGGGTATGGGGAGAAGGCAGGAACGGGGTACTGATTGAGAATGATCAGCCATGATCACATTGAATGGCGGTGCTGGCTCAAAGGGCCGAATGGCCTCCTCCTACACCTATTGCCTATTGTCCATTGTCTAAAGTCCAGTAAAGTTCGAGAAGAGATAGTCTGAGGGTTTCCAATGAGGTGGATGGTAGGTCAGGACCACTCTCTAGTTGGTGATGGGATGGTTCAGTTGCCTGATAACAAACTGCATCTGGAGGGCAACTCACAAGTACACATCTTAACCAGACAGCGCCAGAACATGGTGGCTCTCACCGTGCTGGTCCCAGGAGGAACTGCTATCATCCTCTACAATCCACTCTTTTAATTCCAATTATAAATCTATCAGGATTTCAACATTATACTCTGGTATTTTTCCTGGTGTCCTGGTGAAAGACACAAAATGCCGGAGTACCTCAGCGGGTCAGGCAGCATCTTTATTTTATAGATTTAGTAATACAGCGCAGAAACAGGCCCTTCCGCCCACCGAGTCCACGCCGACCAAATTTGAGGAAGGATATTCTTGCTATTGAGGGCATGCAGCGTAGGTTTACTAGGTTAATTCCCGGAATGGCGGGACTGTCATAGAAACATAGAAACATAGAAAATAGGTGCAGGAGCAGGCCATTCGGCCCTTCGAGCCTGCACCGCCATTCAATATGATCATGGCTGATCATTCAGCTCAGTAGCCTGTACCTGCCTTCTCTCCATTATAGTCGTATGTTGAAAGACTGGAGCGACTAGGCTTATATACACTGGAATTTAGAAGGATGAGAGGGGATCTTATTGAAACATATACGGTTATTAAGGGTTTGGACACGTTAGAGGCAGGAAACATGTTCCCAATGTTGGGGGAGTCCAGAACCAGGGGCCACAGTCTTAGAATAAGGGATAGGCCATTTAGAATGGAGTTGAGGAAAAACCTTTTCAGTCAGAGAGTTGTGAATCTGTGGAATTCTCTGCCTCAGAAGGCAGTGGAGGCCAGTTCTCTGAATGCTTTCAAGAGAGCTAGATAGAGCTTTAAGGATAGCGGAGTCAGGGGGTATGGGGAGAAGGCAGGAACAGGGTACTGATTGAGAATGATCAGCCATGCTGGCTCGAGGGGCGGAATGGCCTCCTCCTGCACCTATTGTCTATTGTGATCCCCGCACACTAACACAACCCTACACACACGAGGGACAATTTACACTTACACCAAGCCAATTAACCTACAAACCTGAATGGCTTTGGAGCGTGGGAGGAAACCGAAGATCTCGGGGAAACCCACGGGGAGAACGTGCAAACTCCATACAGACAGCACCCGTAGTCAGGATCGAACCCGGGTCTCCAGCGTTGTAAGCACTGTAAGGCAGCAACTCTACCGCTGCGCCACCGTGCCTCCCTGCTGCTCATGAGCCAGCGCATTGCTTTTAGACCTAACAGACGCGGGTTTCCATCAGTAGTTACATGATGCCGTAATCCATGAGTGACGGGTTGGCCATTTAGCAGAACACAGCCACATCACATTTGAATATATGAATTTCCAAATGAGTAGCTCGTGTAATTTAAGGAATGGATTTATATGTAAGACGCATCCTGGCACTGTGGGATGTTTGAGGCTAGTCAGTGCACTAAATAACGTGCAGCAGTCTTTACTAATGTGATGTTTACTCTTTCTAAAAATGTTCATGGACTGATTCATTCCAACCTCACGGCTCATTACCATTAATATTATTTAGATGCCTTATTTATATGGGCAGTAAATAAAGGATGTCCTCCATGGCTACCTTGCTCACTGTTTCCTAGAGACATACAGTGTGGAAACCGGCCCTTCGGCCCAACTTGCCCACGCCGACCAACATGCCCCATCTACAGTAGTCCCACCTGCCTGCGTTTGGCCCATATCCCTCTAAACCTGTCTTATCCATGTATCTGTCTAAATGTTTCTTAAACGTTGCGATAGTCCCTGCCTCAACTACCTCCACCGGCAGTTCGTATCCACCACCCTTTGTGTAAAACAAATTTTCCCCTCAGGTTCTTATTAAATCTTTCCCCACCCCCTCAACTTAAACTTGTGTCCTCTGTTTCCCGATTCCCCTAATCTGGGGAAAGGACTCTGTGCGTCTACCCGATCTGTATCCTCTCATCATTTTGTACACCTCTATAAGATCATCCTCATCCTCCTGCGCTCCTACGCTGTCTGTACGGAGTTTGTACGTTCTGCCCGTGACCTGCGTGGGTTTTCCCCGGGTGCTCCGGTTTCCTCCCACACTCCAAAGAAGTAAAGGTTTGTAGGTTAATTGGCTTCAGTCAAATTGTAAATTGTCCCTAGTGTGTGTAGGATAGTGTTAGTGTGCGGGGATCGCTGGTCGGTGCGAACTCGGTGGGTCAAGGAGCCTGTATCTCTAAACTAAACTAAACTAAGCTATAGACAATAGACAATACACAATAGGTGCAGGAGGAGGCCATTCAGCCCTTCGAGCCAGCACCGCCATTCAATGTGATCATGGCTGATCACTCTCAATCAGTACCCCATTCCTGCCTTCTCCCCATACCCCCTCACTCCGCTATCCTTAAGAGCTCCATCCAGCTCTCTCTTGAAAGCATCCAACGAACTGGCCTCCACTGCCTTCTGAGGCAGAGAATTCCACACCTTCACCACTCTCTGACTGTAAAAGGAATTGCAATAGCCCCAAGCGTGTCAGGTGGGGATGAGGAAGTGGAATAACATAGAACGAGTGTGAACAGGTGATCGATGGTCGGTGTAGATTCAGTGGGCCAGAGGGCTTTTTTTTACCATGCTGTATCTCCAAATTAAACATAGAGGGAAACTTTGATCTATTGCAGTCTGAATTCACTGCACATACCTGCCTACTGATCCAGGCAGGCACGGTGGCGCAACGGTAGAGTTGCTGCCTTACAGCGCCAGAGACCCGGGTTCCATCCCAACTACGGGTGCTGTCTGTACGGAGTTCTCCCCGTGACCGCGTGGATTTTTCCCGAGATCTTCGGTTTCCTCCCACACTGTAAAGGTGTAGGTTTTGACCGAGTCTGAAGAAGGCCCCCAACCCAGATCGGTCCCAGAACATCGCTGTCCAGGAAGCAACTGCAGGTGCTGGTTTAAACCGAAGATAGACACAAAATGCTGGAGTAACTCAGCGGGTCAGGCAGCATCTCTGGAGAGAAGAGGTGACGTTTCAGGTTGAGCTATTACTACGCAGTAAGGC
The DNA here is from genome assembly GCF_053455715.1 of Rhinoraja longicauda. Lineage (NCBI taxonomy): Eukaryota > Metazoa > Chordata > Chondrichthyes > Rajiformes > Arhynchobatidae > Rhinoraja > Rhinoraja longicauda. The sequence goes on from NC_135969.1 coordinate 39,691,710, forward strand.
AAATATTAGACCAAGAGTACAAAGTAGCTGTAACAGTTGTGGTAATTTAACACAGCATTTACAACGCTGAATTTAATATCGCTCCAGCCGACAGCACAGGGAAATATTCAGCTTGCTTAGTCTAATGTTAAATAGCTTCGCCATCTGGTTTCTGCAATTTCCGTAATCTGGCCCACTCCATTTCTTACTCTAACGGCAGAAGACCAAGTCTGAGATGAAATCACTCCATTGGCACTAACGTTGGAAAATTGCAGTTCTGCCATGCTTCAGTTTGTCATAACGCTTCCTTTAATTAGGTGCTGGATCCAAGAACATCAAGAGCAGACTCCAATAGCTAAGCGCACAATCACTGGGACCTCTGGAGAGGGAGCGAGAGTGAGAGTGAATGGGTTTGAACCAAGCAACCAAGTGTGGGTGATTTGTAGCTTCAATGCCGGTGTTGTAAGCTGGCTGCACAGGGTGGCATGGTGTCGCAACGGCAGAGCTACTGCCTATACAACGCCAGCGACCCGGGTTCGATCCCGACTACAGGTGCTGCCTGTACGTTCCCCCCCGTGATCTGCGTGCGATTTCTCCGAGATCTTCCGTTTCCTCCCACGCTCCAAAAACGTGCAGGTTTGTAGGTTAATGGGCTTGGTATAAATGTAAAATTGTCCCTAGTGTGAGCAGGAGAGTGTTAATGTGCAGGGATCGCCGGTCGGTGCGGACTGGGTGGGCCGAAGGGCCTGTTTCCACGCTGCATCTACAAACATAAACATAAACAAGTTGGCCGCATGTAGTAGCAATGGTCCCCATCTGCATTTCCATTCATCTACAACATGGTTTGACTGGCCAAGAATGAAGGGCAAAGTCACCTCCATATTGGCTGAGATCCTGATGAATTTTATAAAGCACAGTAGTCGTCACGTGGCACAGTGTCGCAGCGGTAGAGTTGCTGCCTTAACGCGCCAAGGACCCCGGGTCGATCCTAACTAAGGGGGCTGCCTGTATGGAGTTTGCACCTTCTCCCCGTGACCGCGTGGGTTTCCTCCGGGCGCCCCAGTTTCCTCACACATCCCAAAGACGTGCAGGCTTGAGGGTTTATTGGCTTCTGTGAGTTGCCACTAGTGAACAGGATGAGTAGGTGGGATAACGTTGCACTGATGTGAATGCGTGATCGACGGTCGGCATGGGCTGCTGAATGGCCTGTTTCCACGCTGTATCTCTGAATGAAACTAATCTCCAAGCTTTCAAATCTGTATTTGAATCAGCGTTGGACAGACATGACGGAACACATTTAAAAGTTAAATGTCAAGGTTTCAAGGTCAGTTTATTGTCAAGTCAAGTCAATTTTATTTGTATAGCACATTTGAAAACAACCCACGTTGACCAAAGTGCTGTACATCTGATTAGGTTCCAATGGAAAAAAATTGTCACGTGCACCAATTAAGGTACAGTGAAATTCAAATTACCACACAGCCACACTAAAAAAAAAAGCAACAGCACCCAAAACTACATAAAAGTTAACATAAGCATCCACCACATCCACGTTCCTCACTGTGATGTAAGGCAATAAAGTCCAATCTGCTTCTTTTGTATTCTCTCGCGGTCGGGCTAGTGGAACCATCCGCAGTCGGGGCGATCGAAGCTCCCACAGCCGGTGGTCAGACCCCGTCGGGGCGGTCGAAGCCCCTGCGGCTTGGAGCTCCCGAACTCGGTCTCTAACCGGAGACCGCCAGCTCCGCAGGACACAGCATCTGGAGTTGGTGGTTGAATAAATTTGTTGCTAAATGTGCAATAGCAATTATAATTGGCATCTCGTTTGTAAGCTGTAAAAACTCACTCTCCTAGTTTAGTTTAGTTCAGAGATACAAGGCGGAAACAGGCCCTTCTGCCCACCGAGTCCTCGCCGGCCAGCGATCGCCCCGTACACTAGCACTACCCTGCACACCAGGGACGTTTTACAATTTACAGAGGCCAATTAACCTGCCAACCTGCACGTCTTTGAAATGTGGGAGGAAACTGGAGCTCCCAGAGAAAACTCACGCGGTCACGGGGAGAACATACAAACTCTGCACAGACAGCACCTGTAGTCAGGATCGAACCCAGCTCCTTGGTGCTGTAAGGCAACAACTCTACCAATGTGCCACCGACGCCCAAGTGCGTGGCCTATTCTGTTGAACCCCAGTTCCTTCCAAAACTCATGCACCTTCGCAAATATAATCATAGAACGGAGAACATGAACAGGCCCTTCGGCCCACAGTGCCTGTGTCTAGCAAAATGCAACGATAAACTAATCACCCGCACGTGATCTATACCCCTCCATTCCCTGAATATCCATGTGCCTATCCAAATGCCATTTAAACACTACTGTTGTATCTGCCTCTTCCGTCACCCTCAAGCAAAACCTGATTTTGAAAGTGTGAGTGTTTAGTTTAGTTTAGAGATACAGCGATCCCCGCACACTAACAATATCCTGCACACACTGGGGACAATTTACATTTGTACCGAGCCAATTAACCTACAAGCATGCACGTCTTTGGAGTGGGGGAGGAAACCGAAAATCTCGGAGAAAACCCACGCAGGTCACGGGGAGAACGTACAGACTCCGTAAGGACAGCGCCCGTAGTCGGGATCGAACCCGGGTCTCCGGCGCTGCGAGGCAACAACCGTGCACCACCGTGGCGCCCACGATGGGCGTGGTTTTATTTCTCCAACTTGCGAACGTTTGTCGGTTTAACGTGTGAATTTGACCCTGCGCTAGGTAACTATTATGGAACGCCGAAGCCTCCCAGCCAACCGCACAACAGGGAAGTGATCACGAGTGATGCCTTGCGAAGCCCTCACTCTGGCTCAAAGCCGACCCCCAAACGCAGCAAGTCGTACAATGATATGCAAAACGCTGGCGTAGAGCAACCAGAGAATGAAGATGATGAGGAAAACCCTGACATGAATAGCAGTTTTACAGGTAAACCGGCCGCGTACAGACCTTTCCATCTCCCCTGACTCTCAGTCTGGAGAAGGGTCTCCACCCGAACCCTTCGCCCGTTCCTTCTCTCCAGAGATGCTGCCTGTCCCGCTGAGTTACTCCAGCATTTTGTGTCTGTCTTCGGTTTAAACCAGCGTCTGCAGTTCCTTCCTTTGTCCACTACTGAACTTCCAGCTGCGTGTTTCCAACCTCCCTCCCACTCCTTCCCCCCATTTGGCTCCATCTGCATCTATCCTTCATCGTCCATCTTGGCTTTCAAGCGATCTTGTCAACAGGCCAAAAACCGAGCTTCTTCACAGCTTTGTTTCGGGCGGCACCGTGGTGCAACGGTAGAGTTGTTGCCTCACAGTGCCAGGGACCTGGGTTCCATCCTGACCTCAGGTGCTGCATGTGTGGAGTTTGCACGTTCTCCCCGTGACCACGTGGGTTTCCACCACCTGCTCCGGTGGAATCTTCCCACATCCCAAAGACGTGCGGGTTTGTAGGTTAATTTGTAGGGTTCGGTAACTTGTCCCTTGTGCGTAAGATACTAGCACGATGTTTAAGAAACATTTAGACGTGTAGATGGATGGGACAGGTTGAGAGGGATATTGGCCAAATGCAGGCAGGTGGGAATAATGTAGATGGAACATGTTGGTCGGTGCGGGCAAGTTGGGCCTGAGGGCCTGTTTCCACGCTGTATGACTCTAAAGTTTGACAAAAGTGCTAGAATAACCCAGCAGGTCAGGCAGCATCTCTGGAGAATATGGATAGGTGACATTTCAGTTTGAGTCATATAGTCATACAGCGTGGAAACAGGCCCTTCGGCCCAACTAGCTCGCACTGGCCACCGTGTTCTATCTACACTAGTCCCACCTGCCTGCATTTGGCCCATATCCCACCAAACCTATCTTATTCGTGTGACTGTCCAAACCTGTTTTTACACAAGGGGTGGTGGGTGTATGGTCCAAGCTAATGGAAGAGGTCATCGAGGCAGGTGCTATCATAGAATTTATTACGATACTCCCTGCCTTAACGACCTCTTCCGGCAGCTCGTTCCATACACCCACCACCCCTTGTGTAAAAAAAGCTGCCCCTCAGGTTCCTATTAAATCTTTTCCCCCTCACCATATACCTATGGCCTCTGGTCCTCGATTCCTGTACTCTGGGCAAGAGACTGTGCCGATCTATTCCTCCCAAGATTTTGTACACAAAAGGTTGAACACGTAAATCTTAACTCTGTCCGCTGATGATGCATATTCACTTTCGACTGCACGAGTTAAGTTTAGTTTACTGTTACGTGTACCGAGGTACAGTGAAAAGCTTTTGTTGCGTGTTGTCCAGTCAGCGGGTGCTTTTATTGTGTGATATTTTTTAATGTTGTGCTGATTGGGAAGGGTACAGAGGAGGTTTATGAGGATGTTGCCAGGACTAGAGGGTGTGAGCTACAGGGAGAGGTTGAGTAGGCTGGGTCTCTATTCCTTGGAGTGCAGGAGGATGAGGGGTGATCTTATAGAGGTGAAGAAAATCATGAGAGGAATAGATCGGGTAGATGCACAGAGTCTGTTGCCCAGAGTAGGTGAATCGAGGACCAGACGACATAGGTTTAAGGTGAAGGGGAAAGGATTTCATAGGAATCTGAGGGGTTACCTTTTCACACAGAGGGTGGTGGGTGTATGGAACGAGCTGCCAGAGGAGGTAGTTGAGGATGGGACTATCCTAACGTTTAAGAAACAGTTAGACAGGTACGTGGATAGGACGGGTTTGGAGGGATATGGGCCGAATGCGGGCATGTGGGACATGTTGGTCGGTGTGGGCAAGGGCCTGTCTCCACGCTGTACGACTCTGTGACTCTGCGTCTCTCTGACTGCTATTAGATTCTAGTGAACAAGACGAACACACCTTCCCCAAAGAAGCAGCACCTCTGTACAGCAACGTAACCAGTTCCAATAACCACAAGGCAGAGCTGCCGCAACAGCAAGTTGACCACGCGGACCACGCGGTCGATAACCTCGACCCTCTGCCCGACAACTTGGAGATGGCATTCACCGAAAACGGAGAAGTCTACTTTATAGAGTGAGTACTTTCCTCATTATGGGCGGCACGGTGGCGCAGCGGTAGAGTTGCTGCCTTACAGCGAATGCAGCGCCGGAGACTCAGGTTCGATCCTGACTACGGGCGCCGTCTGTACGGAGTTTGTACGTTCTCCCCATGACCTGCGTGGGTTTTCTCCGAGATCTTCGGTTTCCTCCCACACTCCAAAGACGCACAGGTATGTAGGTTAATTGGCTGGGTAAATGTAAAAATTGTCCCTAGTGTGTGTAGGATAGTGTTAATGTACGAGGATCGCTGGGTGGGCCGAAGGGCCTGTTTCCGTGTTGTATCTCTAAAAAAAAAAATTAAATTAAAAATTTAAAAAAAATTATTCCAACTTCTTTGTAACGTGTAAGCCATAAACCTGTAAAGAAACCTGTAAACCTAGTGGGTATAGGATAGTGTTGATCTGTGGGGATCACTGGTCGGCGTGGACCAAATGGGCCGAATTTCTTTTTAAATAAAAAATTGTGAAGTGTATTCATAGAGATTAAGGACTTCTTCACAAAAGCACACAAATGATGCTGGACTAACTCAACGTGACAGGCAGCATCTCAGGAGGAAAGGAATAGGTGACATTTCGGGTCGGGACCCTACTTAAGACCGAAACGTCACCCATTCCCTTTCTCCACAGATGCTGCCTGACCCGCTGAGTTACTCCAGCATTTTGTGCCTATCTTCGGTGTAAACCAGCATCTGCAGTTCCTTCCTACACCGTGCCTTCTTCCCCACTGTTCTTGTGGTGCTGCAATCAGGCGACCAGAACAGCAGGGCCCTCATCCTGACCATTAAACGAAGGGGGAACCGTGGTGGGGGGACTGCCGTGAGGGGGGGGAGAGAATGAAGGACCCAGCATGGGGGGACCATTGTGAGAGGGGTGGAGGGGAAGGGGGGAGAGAATGAAGGAGGATCCGGGGGGGGGGGGGAGACGGAAGAGCAATGGAGGACCTGGCAGGGGATACTTTGTAACTCTGTCCGCGCCCTTTATGGGCGACTCTTTACATACCTTGGATACGCAAAACAAAGAATCTCACTGTGACTTCATTTATTTATTCATTCATTCAAAAAGAGCTCCATGATCTCTCTCTTGTATCTGTCAATGGGATCACATCTCAGTCCAATAGACAATAGACAATAGGTGCAGGAATAGGCCATTCGGCCCTTCGAGCTAGCACCGCCATTCAGTGTGATCAGGGCTGATCATTCTCAATCAGTACCCCGTTCCTGCCTTCTCCCCATACCCCCTGACTCCGCTATCCTTAAGAGCTCTATCTAGCTCTCTCTTGAATAAAATAAAAGAGATCTATCTAGCTCTCTCTTGAATAAAATACAAAATTGTGAATTGTATTCATAGAGATTAAGTCAAGTCAAGTCAAGTCAATTTATTTGTATAGCACATTTAAAAACAACCCACGTTGACCAAAGTGCTGCACATCTGACTAGGAAAAAAAAAGAAACATACAGTGGCAGGCAGCCAGACACAACGGCGCGGCCATCTTGAACAAAATGTTAATTCAATCACCCACAGTCCAACAACAAAAGCATTAAATAAGCATTAAATTACAACCCCAAAAAAACCCCAAAAACACAGTCCAACAATAAAAGCACTAAACAGGCACCCAAATTACCCAACCCCAAAACCCCCAAAACACAGTCCAACAATAAAAGCATCAAACAGGCACTCAAACCACACAACCCCAAAAACACACAAAAAAGAAACATCCATCAAAGAAACATCCATCCCAGTGAGTCTCCTCCTCCAGTCCTCTCTCTCCTCACTGTGATGGAAGGCCACAATCTCTTTCCCTTCTCCTGCTGTCCTCGCCCGCGGTCAGGTTGTTGTGGTTGCAGGCCGCACCGGACGGTCCACAGCGGGCCAAGCCCAAGGCGCGTCGCGTCGCAGCCGCTCCCGCAGCCTCCGAAGACGGCCGGCTCCGCCGATGATAAGTCCGATCCGGGGCGGGCGAACACGCTGCTGCTGCCGCTGTTGCTGCACGCCGGGGCGGTCGTGGCTCCCGACATTGAAGCCCCCGCCCAGCAGAGAAATATCCCGCGGCATATCTTAGGCCGCGCCGGACGGTGAAATGTCCGCGACCCAAGCCCCGCGATCCGGGGCGGGCGAACCCGCTGCCGCTGCCGGAGCTCCCGATGTCGGCATCCACGCGGCCCGAGCCTAAGGCGAGTCGCAGCCGCTCCCGCAGCCTCCGAAAACGGCCGGCTCCGGTGGTGGTAAGTCCGATCCGCGGGCTCTGCGAACCAGAGCCCTGGAGGCCGACAGCTCCAGGAGTTGGGCCGATGGTAGGCCGCAGCTGGAACGGAGACACGGCCCAGAAAACAAAGGTCGGGTCTCCGTTCGGAAGGGACACATATTTACAATGTTACAGTTTCCCCCTCCCCCCCCACATACACACATAGTACACAAACACAAAAACACCACATCACAACTACAATTAAGACCAAAAAAAAACCAACAAAAACACAAAGACAAATGGACCGCAGGTGAGCAGCAGCTGCTAGGGCAGTGCCGCCATTAAGGACTTCTTCACAATACACTCTAATGTTGTTGAGGGTTTGGCTGGAGAAGGTGTTAGAGGATAGACTGAGATCCTGGAGAGTTTAGTTTAGTTTAGAGATCCAGCATGGAAACAGGCCCTTCGGCCCATCGAGTCCACGCCGACCATCGATCACCCAGTCACACTAGTTCCACGTTATTCCACTTTCTCATGTACTCCCTGCGCATTAGAGGTATGTTTTTTTTTTTAAAGAGGCCAATTAGCTTGACTTTAAAAATACGCCAGGGAAACAGGCCTTTTGGCCCATCGAGTCCACGCCACCTGTCCACACTCATTCTACGCTTATCCCACTTTCTCACTCGCTCCCCACACACCAGGGGCAATTTAGGTACAAACCCAACACACCTTTGGGCATGGGGGGGGGGAACCGGAGCATAGAAACATAGAAAATAGGTGCAGGAGTAGGCCATTCGGCCCTTCGAGCCTGCACCACCATTCAATATGATCATGGCTGATCATCCAACTCAATATCCCGTACCTGCCTTCTCTCCATACCCCCTGATTCCTTTAGCCACAAGGGCCACATCTAACTCCCTCTTAAATATAGCCAATGAACTGGCCTCAACTACCTTCTGTGGCAGAGAATTCCACAGATTCACCACTCTCTGTGTGAAAAAAAACTTTCTCATCTCGGTCCTAAAAGACTACCCCCTTATCCTTAAACAGTGACCCCTTGTTCTGGACTTCCCCAACATCGGGAACAATCTTCCTGCATCTAGCCTGTCCAACCCCTTAAGCACCCGGAGGAAACCCACACAGTCACAGGGAGAAGTTGCAAACTCCACACAGACAGCACCCGAAGGTCAGAATCGAACCCGGGTCCCTGGCGCTGTGAGTCAACACATCTACCAGCTGTGCCACTGACCTGCCCCTTCAGACGTTTGAATCCAAGATTAAATCTTGATCTAATCTTACACAAAATGCTGGAGTAACTCAGCGGGACAGGCAGCATCTCTGGAGAGAAGGAACGGGTGACGTTTCAGGTCGAGACCCTTCTTCAGACTCGTAAATCGTAAATCTTGAGCATTTTTTATTCTTAAATCTTGAGCGTTTGGACTGGGGTCGTTATTGGACTGGGAGCATGGCGCCAAGTACCGATGAATGGAGAGTGAATGGAGATGGAAAATAAAAGTGTCTCAATTGTCAATTCATATTGAGAGGTTGGCAACGGATCACATCCCCACACTTTGTTAATTGTTTGGGCATTGGGCATCTATTCATTTTTCATCAATATCGTTCTGCTTAATTTGGAATTTTTTCTCAGTCTCCCACTGTTCCAGAGTCATTATAATTCTTGTACATTCACACTTCATGTTCAATTCATGTGGAGCTGAGAGCGTTTCGCTCAGTCTCGCTCGGCTCCTTGGCTCCGTGCTCAGGATCTGGCTTCCCGGAAAATGGGTTCGACATGTTCATGCAGAGGCTTCAACATGTCGGCGCAGCGGTAGAGTCGCTGGCTCACGGCGCCGGAGACCCGGGTTCGATCCCGACTACGGGCGCTGACTGCGTCGTGTTTGTACCTTCTCCCCGTGACCCCCGTGGGTTTTCTGCGGGTGCTCCGGTTTCCTCCCACATTCAAAAGGAGTACAGGTTTGTAGGTCTGTAAATTGTCTGTAATGTGTAGGATAGTGCTATTGTACGGGGTGATCGCTGGTCAGCATGGACTCGGTGGGTCGAAGGGCCTGTTTCCCCACTGATTCTCTAAAAATATTTTAATCTTAAGGGACTCTGCCACACTGCCCAGTAGGGTTGCCAACTGTCCCGTATTAGCCGGGACATCCCGTATATTGGGCTAAATTGGTTTGTCCCACACAGGGATGCCCTTGTCCCATATTAGGCCCGGGAGGCACTGTAGGCCCGGACACTGTAGGCCCGGACATTGTGGGCCCAGGGGGCCGCTGTAGGCCCGGACAGTGTAGGCTAACAGAGTGTGTTCGGGGAGCGGGGCTGAGTGTGTTCGCCGAACGGAGGTTGCGTAGCAACCCGCCTCCCGGCCCAGGCGGCCGCCATTGGTGGAGCGGGAGCACGTGGCCGCTGACTTGGGTGAGATCACGTGGGGCGCGGGACGGTGACGTCACCTTTTGTCCCTTATTTGGGAGAGAGAAAGTTGGCAACCCTAGTGCCCAGTAAGAGGTCAACAAGAGTGAACCTTTTACACTGAAACATTAAACAAAGGCTCTTTTGGATAGAAAATAAAATATGCCTTACACTGTTCAACAAAGTAGTGCATTTTCCAACATAATCAATCAATAGACAATAGGCAATAGGTGCAGGAGGAGGCCATTCGGCCCTTCGAGCCAGCACCGCCATTCGATGTGATCATGGCTGATCATTCTCAATCAGTACCCCGTTCCTGCCTTCTCCCCATACCCCCTGACTCCGCTATCCTTAAGAGTTCTATCTAGCTCTCTCTTGAATGCATTCAGAGAATTGGCCTCCACTGCCTTCTGAGGCAGAGAATTCCACAGATTCACAACTCTCTGACTGAAAAAGTTTTTCCTCATCTCTGTTCTAAATGGCCTACCCCTTATTCTTAAACTGTGGCCCCTTGTTCTGGACTGCCCCCAACATTGGGAAAATGTTTCCTGCCTCTAACGTGTCCAACCCTTTAATAATCTTATACGTTTCGATAAGATCCCCAGATAAGATGATATAGCCCTAAGAGCTATATCCAACTCTCCCTTGAATTCATCTTGAAACTTGTGTTAGTGGCGCGGCAATCATCAAATCACAGAGTATTGCAGCATGGTAACATGCCAGGTGTATTAACCCATGGGGGGAATAGATATGCACAGATTATTTTACCAATGTTAGTTTTCATTTCAAGGGTTAGCAATTCAGTTTGTGCTCTAATCTACTGCATGTGCTGAAATCTTTATTTAGTTTAGTTTAGAGATACAGCGCGGAAACAGGCCCTTCGGCCCACCCAGTCCATGCCGACCAGCGATCCCCGCACATTAACACCAACCTACACACACTAGGGACAATGTACAATTTTACCGAAGCCAACTAACCTACAAACCTGTACGTCTTTGGAGTGTGGGAGGAAACCGAAGCACCCGGAGAAAACCCACCCAGGTCTGGGGGGGAACGTACAAACTCCGTACAGACAGCACCCGAGGTCGGGATCAAAAACCCGGGTCTCCGGGGATGTAAGGCAGCAACTCTGCCGCCCCTATTTTATTTTATTCTGTGAAGGCAAAAAAAAAATATTTTAAAGAAATGTGCTTTCAACTTTTGGTTTTGCTGTCCTGGTGAGATTTCTTCAAAGTCATCGGCAGCTGTCAGCCCTCTGTTACCCAGGGGCTCACGATCTCATTGAGCTGCATTCTGACAGAAGCAAAAAGTGCATTGATGCCCATTGCCAGCCGTCTTTGAAGTGAGCACTCAGTCTTGCAGCTGACCAAAAACACAACCAATTATATCTTCTGTGAAGATTTACTCCTCTCCTTTCTGTTTTTTTTGGCGCTGTTCTCTCTTGCAACTGGCTTTTTGAAAAGAATAACTTAGAAACTTAGAAAATAGGTGCAGGAGGAGGCCATTCGGCCCTTCGAACCAGCACCACCATTCAATATAATCATGGCTGATCATCCACAATCGGATTGAATCGAATAGGTTTATTGGCCAAGTATGTACACATACAAGGAATGCTCCGCTCGCAAGTAACAACACGGACATACAGTAAACAATTAACAACAAAGCTTAAAACATTAAAACATTAGGAATACAACATTATAGTTTAAACATGTGAATGAAATAAACCAGAGCAAAAGGAGGCCACGGATATTTGGTTATCAGTACCCCGTTCCTGCTTACTCTCCACATCCCTTGATTCCATTAGCCCTAAGAGCTATATCCAACTCTCCCTTGAATTCATCTTGAAACTTGTGTTAGTGGCGCGGCTGTTAGAGCCGCTGCCTCGCGGCGCCTGAGATCTTGGGTGCTGCCTGTGTGGAGTTTGCAGGTGGTAGATGGAGTGGCAAAGAAGGCACACGGTAAACTTCCTCTGGACCCTCTTCAGACCCAGTGCATCCTTCCTCAGATATGGGGCCCATATTTTGCTCTCAGTACTCCAAATGCAGCCTGACCAGAGCCTCATAGAGCCTCAGCATCACATCCCTATTTTTGTATACCAGTCCTCTTGATATAAATGTGACTTCAATGCTGTGATTTTTTTCTTTTTAAATAGTTTGTTAGTGCATCACCAGCAGCATTTTAAATGTCTTCCTTCTCTGAAGATCAGTGTTAAAGATGTCAGTGTCATTGAAGTAGCTATATTAAAAGTTTCTAATGTTCAGTTGCTGTTTTAGAATTAATTAATTGTATGATCAGAATTTCTGCTAAGGAGCCAGCAACTAAACATTTATCTACCCCATCCAGCTGTTTAAACAAAATCTTGAATCATTTTGCCTTTTGCAGCCCATAATTGCATTATGAAACACCATTGTGCTCGTCATTTAGTTTAAAAGATCAGTGAAATTTGGCTTTAGTTTAGTTTAGAGATACAGCGCGGAAACAGGCCCTTCGGCCCACCGAATCCACAACGACCAGCGATCCCCGCACTTTAGACAATAGACAATAGGTGCAGGAGTAGCCCATTCAGCCCTTCGAGCCAGCACCGCCATTCAATGTGATCATGGCTGATCATTCTCAATCAGTACCCCGTCCCTGCCTTCTCCCCATACCCCCTGACTCCGCTATCCTTAAGAGCTCTATCTAGCTCTCTCTTGAACACTACCCTACACACACACAAGGGGCAATTTACACTTATACCAAAGCCAATTAACCTACAAACCTGTACGTCTTTGGAGTTTGGGAGGAAACCGAAGATCTCAGTAGGAAACCCCCATCGCAGGTCACGGGATGAACGTACAAACACCATACAGACAGCACCCCTAGTCAGGATGGAACCTGGGTCTCCGGCGCTGCAAAGCCACCGTGCCGCCCCGAGTATGTTTTGAAAGATAATTTGTTTTTGAAGTAAGATTCCGTGTTGCATCAATAAGTAGGAACAAAGGGCCCCGTTCCAAGCTGTATCTCCAAACTAACACTTATGTCCTCCACAGGTTCACTGGTGTGTAAACATATCTGGTCACCTTTTAGGACCAAGGGAGATGTTTTAACATGTGCAGGAAGGAATTGCAGATGCTGGTTTACACCGAAGGTAGACACAAAGTGCTGGATTAACTCAGCGGCTCAGGCAGTATCTCTGGAGTAAAAGTGCTGAGTTTACACTTGGCAGCAGGAAGGATATGGAGGCTTTGGAGAGGGTGCAGAAAGGTTTTACCAGAATGCTGCCTGGATTAGACGATATATTAGATAAAAGGAAAGTGTGCAGGAAGGAACTGCAGATGCAGGATTAAACCGAAGATGGACACAAAGTGCTGGAGTAACTCAGCGGGACAGGCAGCATCTCTGGAGAGAAGGAATGGGTGCCGTTTCGGGTCGAGACCCTACTTGGGCAAACTTGGGTCGGTTTCTGTGGCGTGTCGGGCGTTGAGAATAGACGTTTCAAAGAGACGTTTCAAACCATGAGAGGCAAAGATAGGGTAGACAGTCACAATTTGTTTCCCAGGGTGAAAATGGCAAAGGCAAGAAGGGAGAACTTTAAGGTGAGAGGGGCAAAGTTTAAAAGAGATGCATGGGGCCGGCCTTTTTACACAGAGGGTGGTGGGTGCCCGGAATGCATTGGTGGTGGAGGCAATAGACAATAGACAATAGACAATAGGTGCAGGAGTAGGCCATTCAGCCCTTCGAGCCAGCACCGCCATTCAATGCGATCATGGCTGATCACTCTCAATCAGTACCCCGTTCCTGCCTTCTCCCCATACCCCCTCACTCCGCTATCCTTAAGAGCTCTATCCAGCTCTCTCTTGAAAGCATCCAACGAACTGGCCTCCACTGCCTTCTGAGGCAGAGAATTCCACACCTTCACCACTCTCTGACTGAAAAAGTTCTTCCTCATCTCCGTTCTAAATAGCCTACCCCTTATTCTTAAACTGTGGCCCCTTGTTCTGGACTCCCCCAACATTGGGAACATGTTTCCTGCCTCTAATGTGTCCAATCCCCTAATTATCTTATATGTTTCATTAAGATCCCCCCTTATCCTTCTAAATTCCAGTGTATACAAGCCCAATCGCTCCAGCCTTTCAACATACGACAGTCCCGCCATTCCAGGAATTAACCTAGTGAACCTACGCTGCACGCCCTCCATAGCAAGAATATCCTTCCTCAAATTTGGAGACCAAAACTGCACACAGTACTCCAGGTGCGGTCTCACCAGGGCCCGGTACAACTGTAGAAGGACCTCTTTGCTCCTATACTCAACTCCTCTTGTTATGAAGGCCAACATTCCATTGGCTTTCTTCACTGCCTGCTGTACCTGCATGCTTCCTTTCATTGACTGATGCACTAGGACACCCAGATCTCGTTGAACTCCTCCTCCTCCTAACTTGACACCATTCAGATAATAATCTGCCTTTCTATTCTTACTTCCAAAGTGAATAACCTCACACTTATCTACATTAAACTGCATCTGCCATGTATCCGCCCACTCACACAAGGCAGACAAGACAGTGGCATTTAAGAGACTTTCAGATATGCAGGGAATCTTGTGATATGCAATATGTGCAGGTCGATAAGGAAAGGTCTTGGTGTCAAGTTCGGCACAGACATTGTGGGCCGAAGGGCCTGTTCTTGAGTACAAAGGAACTGCAGATGCTGGTTTCTACCAAAGATAGACACAAAGTGCTGGAGTAACTCGGCGGGCCAGGCAGCATCTCTGGAGAACAAGGGTGGGTGACATTTTGGGTCAGGACCCTTCTTCAGGCCTGTTCTTGTGCTGTCCTGACATTGTGGGCCTAAGGGTCTATTCCTGCGCTGTACTGTTCTATGTAACTCGATCCGAGAAGACAGGTTGTGAATATGCTGTGTGCCAGAAGGAACTGCAGATGCTGGTTGACACAGAAAATAAACACAGAATGCTGGAGTAACTCAGCGGGACAGGCAGCATCTCTGGAGCGAAGGAATAGGTGATGTTTAGGGTCGAGACCCTTCTTCAGAAACGTCACCCATTCCCTCTCCCCAGAGATGCTGCCTGTCCCGCTGAGTTGATCCAGCGTTTTGTGTGAATATGCAACATTAACAATAGGACAACATTCATTACCTTTATCCTGGCCGATGTAGAGTATTAATTGTTAAAATACGTTCTTCCACAGCCATAATACGAAGACCACATCATGGCTTGATCCAAGGTGCCTGAACAAGCAGCCAAAGCCACTGGAGGAATGTGAAGATGACGGTAAGAGGCAAACGTACTGATTCGTGCCGCTTGGAAATAATTCACGCTTTTCTTCGCAAGGGTTTGATGCTCAAAATGTATTTGCTGCCAGACACGCTCTTAAATGCATGCTGGCGCAGCGGTAGAGTTGCTGCCGTACACCGCCAGAGATCCGGGATCAATCCTGACCACGGGTGCTGTCTGTTCAGAGTTTGCACCTTCTCCCCGTGACCGCGTGGGTTCTCTCCGGGTGCTCCGGTTTCCTCCCACACTCTAAAGACGTGCTGATTTGTAGTTTAATTGGCTTTGGTAAAATTGTAAATGGCGGCACGGTGGTGCAGCGGTAGAGTTGCTGCCTTACATCGAATGCAGCACCGGAGACTCAGGTTCGATCCCGACTACGGGCGCCGTCTGTACGGAGTTTGTACGTCCTCCCCGTGACCTGCGTGGGTTTATCCGAGATCTTCGGTTTCCTCCCACACTCCAAAGACGTACAGGTATGTAGGTTAATTGACTGGGTAAATGTTAAAAAAAAAATTGTCCCTGGTGTGTGTAGGATAGTGTTAATGTGCGGGGATCGCTGGGCGGCGCGGACTCGGTTGGTCCGAAGGGCCTGTTTCCGCACTGTATCTCTAAATCTAAAAAAAATCTAAAAATCTAAATCTAAATTGTCCCTAGTGTGTGTAGGATAGTGCTAGTGTACGGGGTGATCGCTGGTCGGCGCCCACTCGGTGGGCCGAAGGGCCTGTTTTCACTCTATGTCTAAAGTCTAAATGCTTTATTTTTGAAACTGCATTAATAGCTGTTCAAAAACATCAATAACTTCACTGAATGTATAAGATTATTAAGGGGTTGGACACGTTAGAGGCAGGAAACATGTTCCCAATGTTGGGGGAGTCCAGAACAAGGGGCCACAGTTTAAGAATATGGGGTAGGCCATTTAGAACGGAGATGAGGAAAAACTTTTGCAGTCAGAGAGTTGTGAATCTGTGGAATTCTCTGCCTCAGAAGGCAGTGGAAGCCAATTCTCTGAATGCATTCAAGAGAGAGCTGGATAGAGCTCTTAAGGATAGCGGAGTCAGGGGGTATGGGGAGAGGGCAGAAACGGGGTACTGATTGAGAATGATCAGCCATGATCACATTGAATGGCGGTGCTGGCTCGAAGGGCCGAATGGCCTTCTCCTGCACCTATTGTCTATTGTCTATTGAAATTCTGAAAGTCAACGTAGATGACAGATTCAGGGACAAGGCTGATGGCCGCCTGCAGTTTTAATGATCTTACAGTTCATGAGGATTGTTTGCGATGTTTATTTATTTATGGTCGGTAATAAAGATTTTTGGTGTTGTCGAATACTTCACCGGTTAATGTCCTGTGAAAGTAGAAACAGAAAATTTCCACTCACACAGCATCTTTAATGGAGCAAAGGAGTGACTGGGCATTTCACATGGCTGCGATCAAACAAGTATTGATGCCAAAGATAGGCACAAAATGCTGGATTAACTCAACGGGCGGGACAGGCAGCATCTCTGGAGAGAAGGGGAATGGGTGATGTTTCGGGTCGAGCCCGAAGAAGGGTCTCGCCCCAAAAGGTCGCCCATTCCTTTTCTCCTGAGATGCTGCCTGTCCCGCTGAGTTACTCCAGCACTTTGTGTCTATCTTTGGTGTAAACTAACATCTGCATTTCCTTCCTGAAAAT
Source organism: Rhinoraja longicauda (assembly GCF_053455715.1). Lineage (NCBI taxonomy): Eukaryota > Metazoa > Chordata > Chondrichthyes > Rajiformes > Arhynchobatidae > Rhinoraja > Rhinoraja longicauda. The sequence continues at coordinate 39,708,300 of NC_135969.1, forward strand.
ATTAATGACACAAAGCACTGCAGATACTGGAATCCTGCGTGGGACTCAAAGTGCTGGAGCAACTCAGCGGGTCGGGCAGCGTCTCTGAGGGACGTTGCGAGGTTTTCTCTCCTCCCCACTGCGCACGGTCAAAGGGAGGACTGTGTCCATAAGGAAGAGACCAGGCAAACACTGTTCCCACACAACTAGGTTATGGTCAAACGGTATTGGGATATGATCCTGCGGTTACAGAATAGGGCGGCACGGTGGCACAGCGGTAGAATGGCTGCCTCACAGCGCCAGAGACCCGGGTTCCATCCTGACTACGGGTTCTGTCTGTACGGAGTTTGCACATTCTCCCCGTGACCGCGTGGGTTTTCTCTGGGAGCTCCGGTTTCCTCCCACACTCCAAAAGACGTACAGTTTTGTTGTTTAATTGGCTTCAGTAAATTGTAAATTTATGCCCAGTGTACCTAGGATGGTACTAGTGTCCGATCTGGTCGCTGGTCGGGTCGGACCCGGTGGGCCGAAGGGCCTGTTTCAGCACTGTATCTCCAAAGTCTAAAGGAAAGTAAAATGCAGGCAGGTCGAGAAAGATGATGAACGTTCGGTTATCTTTATCACAGTCGCACAATGTCGTTTGTGAGTTTGATCAGATGTGTTTTGGAAATGTAATGATGAGACAGAACCTTGTTTGGAAGATTAATGCAATGCTTCTTACTAAGGTGGCCATAAACCTGCTTTTACGAGCGCTGTGAATCAGAAAGAAAGGTTGAAAAATAATTAGAAATAATGTGATATAAATATTTTGAAAATGTCCATGATCAAATTAACACAAATAATTTGATAATTTTAGCAGTTTATGGTAACACTTTGATTTGGTGACCCTAGAAATCTCTATCTCTGGTTGAAAGAATAACCCTTGTTTAAATGTCATCTTTTGAACTTTAAATAAATGAAATAGCTTTATAACTTTCGAGCATGAAGTAGATTTTATATTTTTATTTTCTCGACTGGGCTTCCTTTCATGGGATACCTTTCTTGGACTTTGCCTTTGGTATTCATTTATATTTACCTCTTTACCTGGCCTCCATTACTCTGTCCATCCAGAGAACTTTACAAGCAAAACAACATTTGAGGAAAATTAACAATGTTTCAAAAACAAGTAACAGCCACTACATGGCCTAAAGTATTAAAAATGTTATGGAAAAAGCAAAGATACCATTAATACTGAAACATTAGAAGAAATAGCATTGAAAGGGGCGGCACGTTGGCGCAGCGGTAGAGCTGCTGCCTCACGGCGCCAGAGACCCGGGTTCGATCCTGACCACGGGCGCTGTCTGTACGGAGTTTGTACGTTCTCCCCGTGACCTGTGTGGGTTTTCTCCGGGTGCACCGGTTTCCTCCCGCACTCCAAAGACGTACAGGTTTGTAGGTAAATTGGCTCGGTATAAATGTAAAAAATTGTCCCCGGCGTGTGTAGGATAGTGTTAGTGTGCGGGGATTGCTGGTCGGCGCGGACTCGGTGGGCCGAAGGGCCTGTTTCCGCGTTGTATCTCCTAACTAAACTAAACAGTAAAGCCCATTTACTGTTTGAACTTCCCTGCAGATATGACTCATGTTGCCTCTATGAGTACTATTTCTCTCTATACTGAACAGCAGTTCACCAGGCCATTTGGGAAGGCAAGATGAAATGGAGGCAGTAACTTTAATGGTGTGGAAGATCTGTCGTTTTCAAATCATATATATACAGCCGGAAACAGGCCTTTTCGGCCCTCCAAGTCCGCGCCGCCCAGCGATCCCCGTACACTAACACTATCCTACACCCACTAGGGACAATTTTTACATTTACCCAGCCAATTAACCTACATACCTGTACGTCTTTGGAGTGTGGGAGGAAACCGAAGATCTCAGAGAAAACCCACGCAGGTCACGGGGAGAACGTACACACTCCTTACAGTACAGCACCCGTAGTCAGGATCGAATCTGAGTCTCCGGCGCTGCATTCGCTGTAAAGCAGCAACTCTACCGCTGCGCTACCGTGCCGCAATGCTTTGTGTTGCACGCTTTCTCCTAAAGTAACCGGTTGGGCGATGCTACTGCCACTCGGAGTTGGGTCTCTGGTTGTTGCTATAACTTTTAATTTAAGCTAAATTATTTTCTGTTGCTTTCTTCTGCCCTTTGCTTGGTGCACTTGCCTTGGAGAAGAAGGGGTACACACTGAAGAACTGGACAGTGAAATAGGTAATTCATTACGGAGCATGGCATGGCATGCAGTGACTCATGTTTTACTATATAGTCGCGCTTTAATCCCGGTGTTTTATTTATTATTGTGATGAAAAAGGTTCCACGTTCTTAGTTGTGTATTTAATCTAATGATTCCATGATACTCTGTTCTCACATGTGAACCTAGTAGGGTTGCCAACTGTCCCATATTCCCGTAGATTGGGCTAAATTGGTTTGCCCCGTGCGGGACCGCCCTTGTCCTGTAGTAGGCCTGGGGGGGGGCGCTGTAGGCCCGGACACTGTTGGCCCAGACACTGTAGGCCCGGAGGCCGCTGTAGGCACGGACAGTGTGGGCCCAGACAGTGTAAGCCCGGACACTGTGGGCCCGGACAGTGTGGGCCCGAACACTGTGGGCCCGGACACTGTGGGCCTGGACAGTGTGGGCCCGAACACTGTGGGCCCGAACACTGTGGGCCCGAACACTGTGGGCCCGGACACTGTGGGCCCGGACACTGTGGGCCCGGACAGTGTGGGCCCGAACACTGTGGGCCCGAACACTGTGGGCCCGAACACTGTGGGCCCGGACACTGTGGGCCCGAAACACTGTAGGCCCGGGCGCCGCCTAACGGAGGTTGCGTAGCAACACGCCTCCCGACCCGAGCGGCCGCCATTGGTGGAGTGGGAGCACGTGGCCGCTGGCTGGGTGAGGTCACGTGGGGCGCGCGGCGGTGACGTCACCTTTTGTCCATCATTTGGGAGTGAGAAAGTTGGCAACCCTCGTACCTAGGTACAGTGAAATGTTTTGTTTTGCAGACAACCCGGTCAAATCATGTAGCAGACCTCACCTAGGCATTACATACGTGTTGTCATGTTTCTGGTGCCGATAAAGTTACGAAGCTCTCTGACAGACCCCCCTCTCTCTCTCTGACCGCCCCCCCTCTCTGACCACCCCCCTCTCTCTCTGACCGCCCCCTCTCTCTGACATCCCCCCCTCTCTCTCTGAACACCCCCTCACTCTCTGACCGCCCCCCTCTCTGACCACCCCCCTCTCTCTCTGACCGCCCCCTCTCTCTGACATCCCCCCCTCTCTCTCTGAACACCCCCTCACTCTCTGACCGCCCCCCTCTCTGACCACCCCCCTCTCTCTCTCTGACCGCCCCCCACTCTCTCTGACCGCCCCTCCACCTCTCTCTGACCGCCCCCCCATTCTCTGACGCCCCCCCGACGTGCGTGTGTGTGCGTGGACATGTGCGTACGTGCGTGTGCGGACATTGCGTGAGTGCATACATGTATGTGTGTGCGTATGTTGAGTGTGTGTGCGTGCACGTGCATGTGCTTGTGTGTGTGTGCGTACGTGTGTGTGTGTGCGGGTGTGTCGATGTTGAGAGAGAGAGCCTACTGTAAGTATGGCAGTTCAGATCCTTTAATTTGCAGTTATACAATACAAACTCGCAAGTTAATTATAATGCAGTGGTTGGGAGATTGGTGTGATTTGGAACAGAGTCTGTCAGAATTGCTATTCTTCAGAATTTACAACCTGCAAATTTGGCCCTCGCAGGTACATAATTCTGCGGTTAGCCGAGTGCATATTTGGATTGCCTGCCTCCCCAGCAAATGCTGGTGATATTATCCCACCCCATCACATGCAGCGTTTGCCACACACTGCTGCCAATGGGTTTATAAACACCGCACTGCCGAGCCAGGCTCAGCATCGCTTGTCACAAGCTGGGCCCGGCTCATTATCATTGCGATTATACAAAAACCCATCAAGGTGCATTCCAGATGCGACACTACTGGAAATGAAGGATAGTAATTAACAAGATGAAAAACATAAAACTGAACTGGCCCTTCGGCCCACAATGTCTGAGAGAAAGGGATAGAAGAACAAATTCCGTAAGGGAGCTGCAACGCTGGGGCGTGTGTGTTTGGAAACTCAGGGGTGAAGCACAACCTTTAGCGTTTGAGGCCCTCTGAGGGGGCGCTGTGAACTGTTTATGTATGTGCTGTTATGTTTGTGTGCCATTGTATGTTCGTTTCTTAGTACCTGAACTGATGTACAGCAGGGGTACAATCTGAAGGGGTACAATCAGTCTGAAGAAGGGTCTCGACCCGAAACGTCACCCATTCCTTCTCTCCCGAGATGCTGCCTGACCTGCTGAGTTACTCCAGCATTTTGTGAATAAATCTGATGTACAGCATTTTGGTCAACGCGGGTTGTTTTTAAATGTGCTATACAAATAAAATTGACTTGACTTGACTTTAAGGTGAAGGGGGAAAGATTTAGTAGAGATCTGAGGGGTAACATTTTCACGCAAAGGGTGGTGGGTGTATGGAACAAGCTGCCAGAGGAGGTAGTTGAGGTAGGGATTATCCCAATGTTTAAGAAGCAGTTAGACAGGTACATGGATAGGGCAGGTTTGGAGGGATATGGACCAAGGGATATGGGGCAGGTGGGACTAGTGTAGCTGGGACATGTTGGCCAGTGTGGGCAAGTTGGGCCGAAGGACCTGTTTCCACGCTGTATGACTCTATGACTGTGAGTGGGAAAGCTGGAATGCCCAGAAGCTAAATTAGAAGAATAAAATGTTGGGAAATGTTCTTTACTCCAGCAACGCCAGCCGTCACCTTCACAAATACAAAAAGGCTGCCTGAGAAAAAAAAAAAAACCTGGTCAGTTGTGAAGGGATTTCTCCTGTAAGACAATGTCACCCCGGTCATGCAAGTCAGGGGGAAACATGTCAGCCAGTGCTGAGTGATCCTCGAGAGAAGGGAGGCAAGGGATTACCAGAGAGGATCAGGCAACCCAACATGTCCCAGTCACCGGCTTGTGGATCGCGGTAAAGCTAAAATAGAAAATGCCAATCACGACAGCAGCCTTTGACACACTTCTTGGGTTGACCCATTTCTCAAATCTAGGCCACTGCAACGTTACTGAAGAGGTGTCTAAAAAAAACCCTTCCTCCTCTCGGGCGGTGAATCTGTGGAATTCTTTGCCGCGTAAGGCTGTGGAGGCCAAGTCGGTGGATATATTTAAGGCACAGATAGACAGATTCTTGATTAGTACGGGTGTCAGGGGTTTATGGGGAGAAAAGGAAGGAGAATGGGGTTGAGAGGGAGAGACAGATCAGCCACGATTGAATGGCGGAGTAGACTTGATGGGCCGAATGGCCTAATTCTGCTCCTATCACCTATGACCGTATCACCTCCCTGTCTTCCTGGGTCAGAATTTTGTCTGTAAAGATCAGTGCACACGCCTTGCGCTCAGTTGCACCAAAGTCTTGTGCTTGTGGAATTATTCAAAAGAAAAGTAGAACTCGGGTAATGACAAAATTTCGGCAGATCTGATGAAAAATTGCACGTTCTCTCTTGTGACCATGTGGGTTTCCTCTGGGTGCTCTGGTTTCCTCCCACATCCCAAAGACGTGCGGGTTAGTTGTCTAATTGGTCTCTGTAAATTGCCCCTAATGTGTAAGGGTTGGATGTGCAAGTGGGATAACATAGAACTAGTGTGAGGACAGGGCCGAAGGGCCTGTTTTCATACTGTATCTTCCAATCCATTCGAAATCAGAAAATAAAACTATGAAAGAGTGGACACTTATTTTGTTTTTATATCTATTGCAAGTATGAACAAGGGTGAATAAGGCAAGGGAATGGATTCCAGTTGAAGGCAGCATTTCAGTTTATTGCAAATTAGGGCGCTCTTTTAGAAAGGAGGTGAGGAGGAACTTGTTTAATCAGAACTCATTGCCACAGAGGGCTGTGGAGGCCAAGTCAGTGGATATTTTTCAGGCAAATTCTTGATTAAAACTGGTGTCAAGGGTTATGGGGAGAAGGCAGGAAAATGGGATTAGGAGGCAGAGATCAGCCACGATTGAATGGTGGAGTAGACTCGATGGGCCGAATGGCCTAATTCTACTCCTATAACTTGGGAACTTGAACAAATTTCACAACTCCTGACACATCTCCGTTTCCAAGAAAGTTAAATGATAGTTATATAATGTACCTATCGGCAAGTGCGCCTGAATAATTTAGCTTGACATTTCCAGCTTTCTCACACAGTGGCAAACTAAACTAGTTTGCAGAAAGTTGCAGGTAGACACAAAATGCTGGAGCGACTCAGCAGGACAGGCTGCATCTCTGGACAGAAGGGATGGGTGACGTTTCGGGTCGAGACCCTTCTTCGGAAGGTTTCTTCTTGCAACAGGTTGCCCTGTTCATTGTTTCGACCTCATAAAGTGGCCAACGCTGTGAGAATGATAAGTGTGAAAGACCGAGGGAGTTTTAGTTGCAACCCTGTGTTTGAAATTCCTTGTGGAGGAGGCTAAATGTGTAGGAAGGAACTTCAGATGCTGGTTTACACCCAGGATAGACTCAAATTGCTGGAGTAACTCAGCAGGGACAGGCTGCATCTCTGGAAAGAAGGGTCAGGTGACGTTTCAGGTCGAGAACGTCGCTCAATCTTTAAGTGGAATACATGAGGAAAGCTGACCAGAATCCCTTAGCTGGTACCGTGCTGATACTGATAAAATGTAGAATTTCACCTCAGTGTTTCTTTATCCTAATTCAATGGAATTCATTGCCACAGACGGCTGTGGGGGCCAAGTCAATAGACATTTTACAGGTGGAGATTGACAGATTCTTGATTAGTACTGGAGTCAGGGGTTATGGGGAGAAGGCAGGTGAATGAGGTTAGGAGGGAGAGATAGATCAGCCATGATTGAATGGCAGAGTAGACTCGATGGGCCGAATGGCCTAATTCTGCTACTGTCACCTATGAACATGAACTAAATGCATTTAATATTACTTGGTATAAATCAGCAAATTTCTTCATAGAATGTGTCTCTCTCTGTCTCTTTAGAGTTGCCCACTGGATGGGAGAAAATAGATGATCCTGTCTACGGTGTCTATTACGTTGAGTAAGTATAACTGGAAACATAGCCAACAGTCATTAAATCAAAATCATTATCAGCAGGGGAAAAATGTCATCCAATTTTTACTTTAAAAAAAATGTGTGGCTCCATTGACTATTCCTTCAGCCATATCTCTTCATTTCATCCCCATATTACATCCAGTAAGATGGACCTGAGACTTATCAAACCGTAAACTGTGCTTATATTCCTTCCTTTCATACAATCAATACAGTATTGTGTAGCAAGGGACTGTAGATGCTGGTTTAAACCGAAGATAGACACAAAAAGCTGGAGTGACTCAGTCGGGACGGGCAGCATCTCTGGAGAGAAGGGATGGGTGATGTTTCGGGACGAGACCCTTCTTCAGAAGGCTCTGAAGAGGGGTCTCCATCCGAAACGTCACCCATTCCTTCTATTCAGAGATGCTGCTTGTCCCGCTGAGTTACTCCAGCTTTCTGCATCTATCTACAGAAATAGTCTACCGAGCCCACAGGCACGAGGCACCATGTTTTTAATCTGAGGAAAGACATTGTTGCCATAGAGGGAGTACAGAGAAGGTTCACCAGATTGATTCCTGGGATGGCAGGACTTTCATATGAAGAAAGACTGGATAGACTCGGCTTGTACTCGCTGGAATTTAGAAGATTGAGGGGGGATCTTATAGAAACTTACAAAATTCTTAAGGGGTTGGACAGGCTGGTTGCAGGAAGATTATTCCTGATGTTGGGGAAGTCCAGAACAAGGGGTCACAGTTTAAGGATAAAGGGGGAGTCTTTTAGGACCGAGATGAGAAAGTTTTTTTTTCACACAGAGAGTGGTGAATCTGTGGAATTCTCTGCCACAGAAAGTAGTTGAGGCCAGTTCATTGGCTCTATTTAAGAGGGAGTTAGATGTGGCCCTTGTGGCTAAAGGGATCAGGGGGTATGGAGAGAAGGCAGGTACAGGATACTGAGTTGGATGATCAGCCATGATCATATTGAATGGCGGTGCAGGCTCGAAGGGCCGAATGGCCTACTCCAGCACCTGTTTTCTATGTTTCTATGTTTTGCCTGCATGTTTAGATGTCATGTTTTGACGCCATATTTTGACGCCATGTTTGACAGCATTTCCGAAGTCCAGTACACGCTCTAGTACTTATGAGCGGTGCCCAATCCTGGCAAGCCCCAGGCTGCTATAGGCCTCCAGCAGTCGCGTTCTTTAGACGCGACGCCCCTCTCTCCTCGCCTATGCGATTCCCCTTTGGTCTTTGGTCTGACACAAGGAGGCAAGATTCAGTATAAGCTACTGGAATCAATTAAATCCTTGAAAGAGTCCAAGGAGCTAGACGAGCTAGAAGTTCCTTTCTATTCCTTTTCTCCAGAGATGTTGCCTGTCCCGCTGAGTTACTCCAGTTTATTGTGTCTATTTGCGGATAAATAGGACTGGATGAGATGGGAAATCTTGGTCGGCATGGATGGGATGGGCCGAAGGGCCTGTTTCCATGCTGTAGGACTCTATTCCACTTTGCTTTCATGCACTGTCAGCTCCGTGAACTAGCTCATATGGACCGTACCTGGCTGAGCACAAAACAGTTGAAACATAACATTGGATTTCTTTGGGCACATGCTTTTGTTGAAGCAGAGGTTTTTTTTTAAAGGAATAAATGCATAACATATACTTATCCTGTCAGCTTTTGAAATTGCTGCAGGCGTACTTATCCTAAATTAGATATTTCTTTGAAAAAGCTTGTTTGTATTCTAACAGATCGTTCTCTCTCTCCCTCTCTCTCCCTCTCTCTCCCTCTCATTAGTCACGTCAATAGGAAGACGCAGTATGAGAATCCAGTAGCTGAGGCCAAGCGCAAAAAGCACCTCCAGCAACAAGCAGAGGGTAGGTTTGTGGCTCCGAGCAGCGAATTGTGGACGCAGCCCAGACCACCACACACACACACACACACACACACACACACACACACACACACACACACACACACACACACACACACACACACACACACACACACACACACACACACACACACACACACACACACACACACACACACACACACACACACACACACACACACACACCAACCTCCCTTCTTCAGACCCGAAACCTCACCCATCCCTTCTCTCCAAAGATGCTGCCCCCTGTCCCGCTGAGTAACTCCAGCTTTTTGTGTCTTTCTTCAGTGTAAACCAGCATCTGCAGTTCATTCCTACTCCCTTCCACCGACTCCATTTACACCTCACGCTGCCTCGGCAAGGCCAGCAGCATCATCAAGGACGAGTCGCACCCCGGCCACTCCCTCTTCTCCTCTCTCCCATCGGGCAGAAGGTACAGAAGTGTGAAAACGCACACCTCCAGATTCAGGGACAGTTTCTTCCCAGCTGTTAACAGGCAACAGAACCATCCTACCACAGCCAGGGAGCGGCGCTGCATTACGATCGGACTATCCTTGATCGGACTTTGCTGGCTTTACCTTGCACTAAACACTATTCCCTTATCATGCATCTGTGTACTGCGGACGGCTCGATTGTAATCATGTATTGTCTTTCCGCTGACTGGTTAGCACGCGACAAAAGCTTTTCACTGCACCTCGGTACACGTGACAATAAACTAAACTGATCTAACTGGCACAGCGCTGGGGTGACTTGGGTGTGGTGATGAGCTTGTGGAGCTGGGGCAGAGGCAGGCATCAGTGCGCTGTCACGGCACAGCACGGTGTGGCTCGGCAAGGCACGGCACGGCAGACGGGCAGGAGGATTCCGCCACATTTAGTTTAGAGATACGGCGCGGAAACAGGCCCTTCGGCCCACCGAGTCCGCGCCGACCAGCGATCCCCGCACACTAACACTATCCTACACACACACGAGGGACAATTTACATTAATACCAAGCTAATTAACTTGCAAACTTGTATGTCTTTGGAGCGTGGGTGGAAACTGGAGATCTCGGAGAAAACCTACGCAGGTTGCGGGAGACAGCACCGTACAGACAGCACCCGTAGTCGGGATCGAACCCGGGTCTCCGGCGCTGCAAGGCATCAACTCTACCGCTGCGCCACCGTGGCGAGGCTGGGTGCCACTATTGCTGCAAACCCTACATGCCATCTCCTCGCCTCCGGTCATCTGGGCACTCTTCATCGCCAAAGGCATTGTCACCATGCTGGCCATAGGGGGCAGCACAGTGGTGCAGCGGTAGAGTTGCTGCCTTGTAGCTCCAGAGACCCGGGTTCAATCCTAACCACGGGTGCTGTCTGTACGGAGTATGTATGTTCTCCCTGTGATCTGCCTCGGTTTTCTCCGGGTGCTCCACTTTCATCCCACACTCCAAAGACGTACAGGGTTGTGGGTTTGTTCAGGCGTGTTCTACGCTAAATGAAAATCATTTCCAAGAACTGCAGATGATGGAAAACAGGAATAAAATCAGAAAATGCAGGAAACATTCGGTAGGTAAAGAAGCATCTGTGGAATGCAAAACATAGAAACATAGAAACATAGAAAATAGGTGCAGGAGTAGGCCATTCGGCCCTTCGAGCCTGCACCGCCATTCAATATGATCATGGCTGATCATTCAGCTCAGTAGCCTGTACCTGCCTTCTCTCCATACCCCCTGATCCCTTTAGCAAAAAGGGCCACATCTAACTCCCTCTTAAATATAGCCAATGAACTGGCCTCAACTACCTTCTGTGGCAGAGAGCTCCACAGACTCACCACTCTCTGTGTGAAGAAATGTTTTCTCATCTCGGTCCTAAAAGACTTCTCCCTTATCCTTAAGCTGTGACCCCTGGTTCTGGACTTCCCCAACATCGGGAACAATCTTCCCGCATCTAGCCTCTCCAACCCCTTAAGAATTTTATATGTTTCTATAAGATCCCCCCTCAGTCTTCTAAATTCCAGCGAGTACAAGCCCAGTCTATCTAGTCTTTCCTCATATGTAAGTCCCGCCATCCCAGGGATCAATCTGGTGAACCTTCTCTGTACTCCCTCTAAGGCAAGAACGTCTTTCCTCAGGTTAGGAGACCAAAACTGCACACAATACTCCAGGTGCGGTCTCACCAAGGCCCTGTACAACTGCAGCAGAACCTCCCTGCTCCCTGCTCCTAAACTCAAATCCTCTTGCTATGAATGCCAACATACCATTCGCTTTCTTCACTGCCTGCTGCAGTGAAACCTGCTGTTTCACTGGCCTGTTAACCCATTCAGTCTCATTCAGATATATTAACTATCAGCTATATATCTAGCTACATATATTAACAATATATCTGATATTATTATCTCATTCAGATATAGTCTCTATACGCATGTGGCACGGTGGAGCAGTGGTAGAGTTGCTGCCTTACAGCGCCAGAGATGCTGCCTTACAGTGCCAGAGAGCCGCGTTCGATCCCGACTACTTGGCACCACTGTGCCGCACATAATCGTCGGGAGTGAAGTTAGGAAGGTGTCACTGCTGAATGAAATCTTGCTCCCAAATGATGCTTTGAATGCAACTTATTTTTCTCACTTTGCAGAGTGGACGGAACACCAAGCATGCCCCGGTCCCAAAGCTCCAAATTACACACAGAATAATCAGGGCTCTTTCAGAGAAACACCGGCACAAGGAGGTAAGGCAAAAACATTGATCATCCACAACCTGAAATCAAATGTACCACGGGAGGAATAGATCAGGTAGACGCACAGAATCTCTCGCCCAGAGTAGGGGAATCGAGGACCAGAGGACTAGGGTTGCCAACTGTCCCATATATTGGGCTAAATTGGTTTGTTCCCTATGGGAATGCCCTTGTCCTATATTAGGCCCGGGGGGGCGCTGTAGGCCTGGACACTGTCGGCCCAGACACTGTAGGCCTGGACACTGTAGGCCTGGACAGTGTAGGCCCGGACACTGTATGCATGAACAATGTAGACCTGGACACTGTAGGCCCGGACAGTGTAGGCCCGGACACTGTAGGCCTGGACACTGTAGGTCTGGACACTAGGCCCAGGGGCCGCTGTGGGCCTGGACAGTGTAGGCCTGGACACTGTATGCATGGACACTGTAGGCCCGGACAGTGTAGACCCGGACACTGTATGCATGGACAATGTAGACCCGGACAGTGTAGGCCTGGATGCCCGGGCGCCGCCTAATGGAGGTTGCTTAGCAACCCGCCTCCCAGCCCGGGCGGCCGCCATTGGTGAAGTGAGAGCACGTGGCCTCTGGCTGGGTGAGGTCATGTGGGGCAGGAGGCGGTGATGTCAACTTTTGTCCCTTATTTGGGAGTGAGAAAGTTGGCAACCCTATAGAGGACATAGGTTCAAGATGAAGGGGAGAAGATTCAATAGGAATCTGAGGGGTAACTTTTCCACACAAATGGTGGTGAGTGTATGGAACAAGCTGCCAGAGGAGGTAGTTGAGGCTGGGACTATCCCAACGTTTAAGAAACAGTTAGACAGGTACATGGATAGGACAAGTTTGGTGGGATATGGACCAAGCGCAGGCAGGTGGGACTAGTGTAGCTGGGACATGTTGGGCTGAAGGGCCTGTTTCCACACTGTGTCACTCTATGACTCTCTGTCTTGCAAATGCAGTAGATGAATGAAATCTTGCTCCCAAATGATGCTTTGAATGCAACTTATTTTTCTCAAACCAGAGGTTGATGTGTTGAGACATTTTGTTGGTAGGGTTTTGTTGAGCAAGATTGCTTCTATCGATTTGTCATAAAACCATAGAGTTATGTTGAAGATAGATACAAATAACAATGCCATCAATATTTGCAGGAAATACCAAAGATAGACACAAGAGGTGGACAGAAAAAAACATTGCTGTTGCATGCAGCATCTAAATTAAATCAACTACTTGTTTAGAACCATTCATTTAATATTAATTTTAAAGGTTTTACACCAAAGATAGATACAAAATGCTTCGGTAACTCAGCGGGACAGGCAGCATCTCTGGAGGGAAGGAATGGGTGACGTTTCGGGTTGAGACCCTTCTTCAGACTGAGAGTCAGGGGAGAGGGAAACGAGGTGTGGAAGGGCCAAAGAGCATGTAGGATGTGAAAAGAACAGATCAAAGCAGACAATTTATTATGTTCCATATTAAGGGCGGCACAACGGTGCAGCTGGTAGAGCTGCCGCCTCGCAGCGCCAGAGACCCAGGTTCGATCCCCACCTCAGGTGCTATCTGAACGTTCTCCCCACGAACACGTGGGGTTCCTCCAGGGGCTCCAGTTTCCTCCCACATCCTAAAGACGTGCCGGCTTTGTAGAATAATTGGCCTCTGTAAAACCGACTGCAGATGGATGTGAAACTGGGGTAACATAGCACCAGTGTGAACAGACGATCGATGGTTGGCATGGACACTGTGGGCCGAAGGGCCTGTTTCCAAGTTGCATCTTTCAATCAATCAAGTGGAAAATCCAAATTGGGGACTGCAGCTCGGAAGAGATTAAGACCTTTATGTAAAAAAATGGATGGTTCGAAGCAAGTAGTTGATTTAATTTAGTTGCTGTGAAGAACAGTAACGTTTTTTTGTCATGATAGGGCTGATCTATCTTTTCCTCTCAAACCCATTCTCCTGTCTCCTCACCGTGACATTTGACGCCCTTACTAATCAAGACTCTATCAATCTCTGCTTTAAAAATATCCATTGACTTGGCCTCCAATTCCCCTCTCCAATTAAAATAGATGGAAATTGGCAAAAGGGGTTTTCAATTATTTGGAGAGATACGGAACTGAGATGTGTAGGAAAAAAACTGCAGATGCTGGTTTAAATAGAAGGTAGACACAAAATGCTGGAGTAACTCCAATAGACAATAGGTGCAGGAGGAGGCCATTCGGCCCTTCGAGCCAGCACCGCCATTCAATGTGATCATGGCTGATCATTCTCAATCAGTATCCCGTTCCTGCCTTCTCCCCATATCCCCTGACTCTGCTATCCTTAAGAGCTCTATCCAGCTCTCTCTTGAATGCATTCAGAGAATTGGCCTCCACTGCCTTCTGAGGCAGAGAATTCCACAGGTTCACAACTCTCTGACTGAAAAAGTTTTTCCTCATCTCCGTTCTAAATGGCCTACTCCTTATTCTTAAACTGTGGCCCCTGGTTCTAGACTCCCCCAACATCGGGGACATGTTTCCTGCCTCTAACGTGTCCAACCCCTTAATAATCTTATACGTTTCGATAAGATCTCCTCTCATCCTTCTAAATTCCAGTGTATACAAACCTAGGAGGGTGACCTTCAGTCAGAGGGTGGTAAATCTGCGGAATTCGTTGCCACAGACGTCTATGGAGGCCATGTCACTGGATATTTTTAAAGCAGAAGTTGATAGGTTCTTGATTAGTAAGACCGTCAAAGGTTACGGGAAGAAAGCAGGAGAATGGGGTTGAGAGGGAAAGATAGATCTGCCCCATCAATCGTGACTGAAGATTAGAAACATAGAAACACATAGAAAATAGGTGCAGGAGTAGGCCATTCGGCCCTTCGAGCCGACACCGCCATTCAATATGATCAAAGCCGATCATCCTAAATCAGGGCGGCACGGTGGCGCAGCGGTAGAGTTGCTGCCTTACACCCGAATGCAGCGCCGGAGACTCAGGTTCGATCCTGACTACGGGCGCCGTCTGTACGGAGTTTGTACGTTCTCCCCGTGACCTGCGTGGGTTTTCTCCGAGATCTTCGGTTTCCTCCCACACTCCAAAGACGTGCAGGTTTGTAGGTTAATTGACTGGGTAAATGTAAAAACTGTCCCTGGTATGTGTAGGATAGTGTTAATGTGCGGGGATCGCTGGGCGGCGCGGACTTGGTGGGCCGAAAGGGCCTGTTTCCGCGCCGTGTCTCTAAATCTAAAATCTAAAGCAGGAGAATGGAGTTGAGAGGGAAAAATAGATCTGCCCCATCAATCGTGACTGAAGATTAGAAACATAGAAACATAGAAAATAGGTGCAGGAGTCGGCCATTCGGCCCTTCGAGCCGGCACCGCCATTCAATATGATCAAAGCCGATCATCCTAAATCAGTGCCCCGTTCCTGCTTTCTCTCCCTATCCCTTGATTCCGTTAGCCCTAAGAGCTGTATATAATTCTCTCTTGGTATACATTGAATGGCAGAGTAGTCTTGATGGGCCGAATGGTCTAATGCTGCTTCTGTGACTGATGGACTAATGAACTATTGTGACCCTGAACGTTAACGTGAACGTTTTGTTGTCCATTTTTATGAACAGGCAAGCCCTTCTTCACCAGAAACCCGGCGGAGCTGAAGGGGCAGTTCATCAACACCAAACTAAAGAAGAGTACCCGTGGCTTTGGGTTCACTGTTGTCGGTGGCGACGAGCCCGATGAATTCCTGCAGATTAAAAGCCTCGTTCTGGATGGGCCCGCGGCAATGGATGGCAAAATGGAGACAGGTAAGAGATGGAGTCACAGAGTCGTACAGCGTGGAAACAGAGCCTTCAGCGCAAGCAGCCCACGCCGACCAACACGCCCCATCTACGACCCAATTCAGTCTACAAAACCACGAGAGGAATAGATAAAGGCCAGCGATGAAAGAGTAAGGGGAACCGAGAAGCAGAGGACATGGGTTTAAGGCGAGGGGGGAAAGATTTAATAGGAACCTGAGGGGTAATTCTTTCACACAAAGGGTGGTGGGTGTATGGAACAAGCTGCCGGAGGAAGTAGTTGAGGCAGGTACCATGGCAACGTTTAAGAAACATTTAGACAGGTACATGGATCGTGTAGGTAGGAAATGCAGGTGCTGATAGACAGAAAATGCTGGAGTAACTCAGCAGGACAGGCAGCATCTCTGGGTGACGTTTCGGTTCGAGACCCTTCTTCAGACTGGACAGATAGGCTTAGAGGGATACAGGCCAAGCGCAGGCAGGTGGGACTAGTGTAGACGGGGCATGTTGTCCGGTGTGGGCAAGTTGGCCCAAAGGGACTGTTTCCATGCTGTATCACTTTATGACTCTAAGAAGTAATATTCACGTTTAGTGATTCACAAACCACTTCACATTTATTTCCCACCAATCTCTTGAACTCCGACTGGACAGCTCTCTCCTGATGCTGGTCAGTTGTTATGATGACTTGTTCAATGTGATCAAAACCTCTTGTCAAGACGGGACCAGGGCTTGTAGTTTACCCCTTCTCTGAGGCCTCAGCTCCCCGATATCACAGCTGGAGTGAAAGTCCCCAACAAAAGCTGGATACAAGCTCAGGCTCAAGTTGCCAATTTAGTGCACGCAGCTGCTAGACAACACAATTGCAGAGCTGAGGAGCTGTGGAGTTAGGATAACTGAAGAAAGACGGCACGGTGGCGCAGCGGTAGAGTTGCTGCCTTACGGCACCAGAGACCCAGGTTCGATCCTCACCATGGGTGCTGTCTGTACGGAGTCCATCGCCCGTTTACACTAGTGTAAGAAAATAACTGCAGATGCTGGTACAAATCGAAGGTATTTATTCACAAAATGCTGGAGTAACTCAGCAGGTCAGGCAGCATCTCAGGAGAGAAGGAATGGGCGACGTTTCGGGTCGAGACCCTCTTCTTCAGTCTGAAGAAGGGTCTCGACCCGAAACGTTGCCCGTTTACACTAGATCTACGTTATCCCACTTTCACATCCACTCCCTGCACACTTGGATCAATTTACAGAGGACGGTTAACCTGGGTTTGGACAGTTTCTTTGCGACGTGGGAGGAAACCGGAGCAGAAGCCCACACGGTCACGGGGAGAACGTGCAAACTCCACACACAGACAGCAGCTGAGGTCAGGGTCGAACCTGTTTGTCTGGCGCTGTGAGGCAGCAGCTCTACCAGCTGTGCCAGTGTGCAAGCCGCCTCGTTGTTCATTTATTACATCTCTGCAGTGTACATATTGATTTGTGGACCGCAGAAGCCAGGAAATCAATGACAGCTGCAAACAAGCTTCAGATTATGCAACGTTGCCATACATTGTCAGAGATTCAGGGCGCAGCGGTAGAGCTGCTGCCTTACAGCACCACAGAACCGGGTTTGATCCTGACTACTAGGTGCTGTCTGTACGGAGTTTGTACGTTCTCCCTTTGACCACGTGGGTTTTCTCCGGGCGCTCCGGTTTACTCCCACACTCCAAAGACGTGCAGGTTCGTAGGTTGATTGGCTTTGGTAAAAATGGTCAATTGTCCCGAGTGTGTGTGTGTGTGTGTGTGTGTGTGTGTGCGGTACAGTGCTGGTGTGCGGGGATTATTGGTCAGCACAGACTCGGTGGGCCGAAGGGCCTGTTTCCTCGCTGTTTCTCAAAAACTGAACAGAACTACACTTGCTGCTCACACGGTATTCATATTCTGCCGCTGTCAAAATATTATGCAAATTGTTATATCTGTTTGCACAACACCATTGGAGAATTAAGTATGTAATTGTGAAGTTAATGTGCACAGATTAACTGGTGAAGCGCTCGTGTGACTAACCGCCTGTAATCCACTCCCGCAGGTGATGTGATAGTAAGTGTGAACAGCAGCTGTGTGCTGGGTTACACCCACGCTCAAGTTGTGAAGATATTCCAGTCCATTCCCATCGGCGCCACCGTGGACCTTGAACTTTGCCGGGGCTATCCGCTGCCCTTTGACCCCGACGACCCCAACACCAGCCTGGTGACCTCGGTGGCCATTTCGGACAAGGAGCCGATCATCGTCAACGGCCAGGAGAACTGCGACTCCCTCTCCAGCCACAGCAGCCAGACGGCGCCAGTCAACGGCCACGGAGCGAGGGACCAGAGACCTTACAGCCCGTCGTCAGGCGAGGTTTCCTCCAACGGTTCACACACGGCCTTCGGCAACGACAGCGCCACCCTGGCCTCCTCCATCGCCACCCAGCCCGAACTCATCACCGTCCACATCGTCAAGGGCCCCATGGGGTTCGGCTTCACCATAGCCGACAGCCCCGGCGGCGGGGGACAAAGGGTTAAGCAGATCGTGGACGGCCCGCGCTGCCGGGGCCTGAAGGAAGGCGATTTCCTGCTGGAGGTTAACAAGAAGAATGTCCAGAACTTAAGTCACAACCAAGTAGTCGACACACTGTTAGAATGTCCCAAAGGAAGCGAAGTGACTCTCCTGGTTCAGCGAGGAGGTGGGTCAACCGTTTGCCTTTCATTGGGAGATCGATCGTAACATTGCATATGTCCGTCATACGAGGAAAGATTGGAAAGACTGGGCTTGTGTTCACTGGAATTTAGAAGGATGAGAGGGAATCTCATAGAAACGTATAAAATTATGGACAAGCTAGATGTAGGGAAAATGTTCCCAATGTTGGGGGAGTCCAGAACCAGGGGCCACAGTCTAAGAATAAAAAAGGAGGCCATTTAAAACTGAGATGAGAAAAAAACGTTTTCACTCAGAGAGTTGTGAATCTGTGGAATTCTCTGCCACAGAGGGCAGTGGAGGCCAATTCACTGGATGAATTTAAAAGAGAGTTAGACAGAGCCCTTACAGCGAATGCAACGCCGGAGACTCAGGTTCGATCCTGACTACCGGTGCTGTACTGTACGGAGTTTGTACGTTCTCCCCGTGACCTGCGTGGGTTTTCTCCGAGATCTTCTGTTTCCTCCCACACTCCAAAGACGTACAGGTATGTAGGTTAATTGGCTGGGCAAATGTTTAAAAAAATTGTCCCTAGTGGGTGTAGGATAGTGTTAGTGAGCGGGGATCGCTGGGCGGCGCGGACCCGGTGGGCCGAAGGGCCTGTTTCTGCGCTGTATCTCTAAATCTAAAAAATCTAAAATCTAAAATCTTGGCGTCATGTTTGGCATGGACCTTGTGGGCTGTAAGGTCTGTGCTGGACTGTTCTACGTACTTTAGACTTTAGAGGTGTAGCTCAGAAACAGGTCCTTGGGCCCACCAAGTCCGCACTGACCAACGATCGCCCTGCACACTTCCACTGTTCTACACGCACCAGGGACAATTTTCAATTTTACCAAACCCTATTAACCTACGAACCTGCACGTCTTTGGAGTGTGGGAGGAAACCGGAGCACCTGGAGAAAACCCACGCGGTCACGGGGAGAACGTACAAATTCCGTACAATCTCCGTACAGATAGCACCCTGTGACCGTGTGGGCTTCCTCCGGGTGCTCCGGTCTCCCCCCACGTCCCAAAGAAACTGTCCAAACCCAGGTTAACTGTCCCCTGTAAATTGATCCAAGTGTGCAGGGAGTGGATGCGAAAGTGGGATAAGGTAGATCTAGTGTAAATGGACGCTCACTCGTGGACTCGGTGGGTGGAAGAGGCCTGTTGCCATGCTGTATCTCTAAAACCCAAATGAGATGATTCCTTTGAGTTGGGAGAGGTTGGGGGAGAAGGTGGGAGATTTGAAGAGAGACACAAAATGCTGCAGTAACTCAGCTGGAGACAGGCAGCATCTCTGGAGGGAAGGGATGGGTCGAGACCCTTCTTCACACTGAGCGTCTGGGGAGAGGGAGAGTGGATTTAAGTTGCACTGCCTTTGGGAAACGCTGTTGATGTCTACTGGGTAAAAAGGCAACACTACTATTTTTAGAAAGATACAGTACTGATTCAGTTCACAACTGCTCCTGATGAAGTCTGTCTCCACACTTGTGCACATCTAATAGCTTCATGCTCCTCTTCTTCGAGAGACCTGTCGTAATGATTGAACTCGCTGTGGTGCAGTGAGATTAATCTCCTGATTAACTGTTGACAAAGTGTTTAAAACACAATGATATAATAGGATAATTTAATTTGTGCAGTTTGTGAGGGTGATAGATTGCTGGGGGTGGGGGAGGGAAAGGGCTGATGGAGACATCCAAGTGGAATAGGTGAGAGAAGTCATTAGTGTTTGTCGACTGTGACTTTGATTCATATCTCGGGCTTACATGTCGCTGCAATACTAAACGTCCATAATGACCAAGGTTCGATTAGTAAATGGATTCCAACGCTGTTCTGGCAGAGTACGAGTCTCTTGTTTGCTTTGGGAGTGAACTGCACCTCACAAAGCAGATTGTTCATAGAAATTAAACATGCAAGCGTGAAGAACTGAAGTCTGATGATAATGAATGGACATGGCATGCATTTCAATATCTTTCTGTCCGCAATTGAAAGTAAATCAGCTCATGTCCTTGTAAAGAAAGCGGAGAATTGATACGGATTTCATCACTTGACATCTTCTTCTTGCGTTTGAAGCAGCAGAAGTTATGAAGCTGCTTCTGCTTCTGCTGTCTCTGTTTGTTGTCGTTCGCCTGACTGAGGTCAGTTGACAGGGCTCACCATGGGGAGGTCGACAACGTGATCCCCACTTGACATCAATTTCATTACTTGTCATCAATTGATATGGATTTCAACGGATTCAATTGTGTGCAGTTTTGGTCTCCTAATTTGAGGCAGGACATTCTTTCTGTTGAGGGAGTGCAGCGTAGGTTCGCCAGGTTAATCCCCGGGATGGCGGGGCTGACGTATGATGTAAGAATGGGTCGACTGGACTTGTGTTCACTGGAATTTAGAAGGATGAGAGGGGATCTTATAGGAACATATAAAATTCTCGAAGGATTGGACAGGCTAGATGCAGGAACAATGTTCCCGATGTTGGGGGAGTCCAGAACCAGGGGTCACAGTTTAAGAATAAGGGGTAGGCCATTTAGGACTGAGATGAGGAAAAACTTCTTCTCCCAGAGAGTTGTGAATCTGTGGAATACTCTGCCACAGAAGGCAGTGGGGGCCAATTCACTGAATGTTTTCAAGAGTCAGATTTAGCTCTTGGGGCTAAAGGAATCATGGGATATGGGGAAAAGGCAGGAACTGATTTTGGATGATCAGCCATGATCGTATTAAATGGCGGTGCTGGCTCAAAGGGCCGAATGGCCTACTCCTGCACCCATTTTTCTATGTTTCTATTCCAGATTTGGTTTCTTCCCAACTGTTATCAGGCCTCTGAACCATCCTACCGCAACTGGAATAGAACTATTATCTATGTCATTGGAGAGCCTCAGACTTTCTTTGATTGGACTTTACTAGGTTTATCTGCACTAAACGTTATTCCCATTACACTGTGAATGACTCGATTGTAATTATGTATTGTCTTTCCGCTGACTGGTTAGCATGCAACACAAGCTTTTCACTGTACCTCGGTACACGTGACAATAAACTAAACCAAACTAAACCATATACGATTTCTAGTTTTAAATACGTACTCTATCTCTTTGTATCATAACAAAATACTTACAATCATGTTAGTCTTCTATCTCCCATCAGTTAAGTTTGTAAACCTGGGTATTTTCTGCCTTCTAGTGAAGTATTTAAAAGACTTTTAGACAGGTACAAGGATAGGAAAGTTTTAGAGTGGGCCAAGTGCAGGCAGGTGGGACTAGTGTAGATGGGGCATCTTACTCAGCAGGGGCAAGGAGGCTTATAGAGATGTTTCAGATCATGAGGGGATTAGATCAGGTGAACACACAGAGCTTCTTTTACACAGAGTTGGGGAATCAAGGACACGGGTTTAAGGTAAGCAGAGAAAGATTTAATAGGAACTTGAGGGGTACCTTTTTCACACAGAGGGTGGTGAGTATGGAACGAGCTGCCAGAGGAGGCAGTTGAGGCAGGGACTATAACAGCATTTGAAAGACATTTGGACAGGAACATGGAAAGGAAATGTTTAGAGGGATATGTGCCAAGTGCAGGCAGGTGGGACTAGTGTAGACGGGGTATCTTGATCGGAATGGGCATGTTGGGGTGAAGGGCCTGTTTCCATGCTGGGACTCTCTATGACTCTATTTCCAGTGACTAACTGAGCATGCAGCAATGGAATTGCAATCTCAAATTATTTTATCGTAATAAAATTGCACTGGAAAATCATAAATGATAGGAGCAGTATTAGGCCATTCGGCCCATCAAGTCTACTCCACCATTCAATCGTGGCTGATCTATCTCTTCCTCCTAACCCCATTCTCCTGCCTTCTCCCCATAACCCCTGACACCCGTACCAATCAAGAATCTATCTAGTCTCTGCCTTAAAAATATCCACTGACTTGACCTCCACAGCCATCCATTGCTTTCTCTTGCAAGCAACTATCTGCCCAATAATTCATCTTAAATATAAATTCAGAATAAATAAAACTGCGTCATTCAAAGGTGGAGCGTCTCGTTGTCATGTGTTCCGAAACAGAACAATTACATTCTTACTTGCAGTGGCACAACAGATATGTAAACATGAAAGAAGCCTGGCCCTTGGAATAGATGGTGGATGCATAGAGTCATTCTCCCTAGTTAGGGGAACCAAGAACCAGAGGGCAAAGGCTTCAGGTGAGAAGAGCAGGAGATAGACTTGTTCGGATAGACTTGCATTGTTTTCTCTGGAACGTTGGAGGACATGGGGGAAACACCACAGAAGTATATATTAAACGATGAGAGGCTTGGGGAGTCCAGAACCAGTGGCCACAGTTTAAGAATAAGGAGTAGGCCATTTAGAACGGAGATGAGGAAAAACCTTTTCAGTCAGAGAGTTGTGAATCTGTGGAATTCTCTGCCTCAGAAGGCAGTGGAGGCCAATTCTCTGAATGCATTCAAGAGAGAGCTGGATAGAGCTCTTAAGGATAGCGGAGTCAGGGGGTATGGGGAGAAGGCAGGAACGGGGTACTGATTGAGAATGATCAGCCATGATCAGATTGAATGGCGGTGCTGGCTCAAAGGGCCGAATGGCCTCCTCCTGCACCTATTGTCTATTGTCTATTGAGAAACCGGAGGGGCGACCTTTTCACACAGAGGCTGGTGGTGTATGGGGCGAGCTGCCAGAAGAGGTCTGAAAAAGGGTTCTGACCCGAAACGTCACCTATTCCTGGTCTCCAGAGAAGCTGCCTGCCCGCCGAGTTAATCCAGCATTTTGTGCCTATTGCCAGGGGAGGTAGTTGAAAATAGATATTAAAAAACAAAGACACAGCATGCTGGAGTAACTCAGTGGGTCAGACCTGCTGAATCTGCAGTTCCATGCAAAGCAGCGCCTGCAGTTTCTTGTTCCTACTTTCCAAAGATCATCGATCTTGGTTCTTGACAAAAAGGAAATTAGCAATGAAGATGCATCCTGTTCTGCCAACAACTTCCAGTGATCTATATATGAAGTTACACGCAAGTGAAGAGAGATAAATAATTCAGACCAATAGCTCGCATCGGTGGTGGTATTACAACAGCTTTTCAAAGATGTTTGCGCAGGCACGTGTACCGGAAGGGGTTTTGAAGGATGTGGGCCAAATGGGACGAGTGTAGATGAGGCATCTTGGTGGGTAAGTACGAGTCGGGCCTGTTTTGTGCCGTACGGCCCGCTGTGTTTAGTTTACGTTAGTTAAGTGATACAGCGTGTAAACAGTTCCTTCGGCCCTTCGAGTCCGCACCGACCAGCGATCCCCGCACAGTAACACTATCCTGCACACACACACACACACACACATGCGGGACAATTTTACATTTACACCAAGCCAATTAACCTTCGGACCTGGGAGGAGACTCTGAGAAACCCCATGCAGGTCACGGGAGAATGTACAAACTCCGTACAGACAGCACCCGTAGTCAGGATCGAACCCGGGTCTCTGGCACTGTAAGACAGCAACTCGACCGCTGTGCCACCGCTGCAGAACCTTTTGTTTTTGTTTCTGATTTCCAATATCTGCAGTTTTTTTTAATGTCTTCTTGCACCAGCGGTGAATTCACAATGTTCCCATTCTTCCCAAGCTGCAGAGAGATGAATTTTCGTGATTCAGAAACATTTAGTGTGCCCTTAAATCACTGCAACTAAAGTAACCAGTTAGCCCTGTCTCCATTGATCACAAATTGCAATGTTGTAAAGATCATTTCATGTGTTGCAATCAGGTACAGCGGTAGAATCGCTGCCTCGCAGCGCCAGAGACCCGGGTTCCATCCTGACTACGGGTGCTTGTCTACGGAGTTTGTACGTTCTCCCCGTGACCCGCGTGGGTTTTCTCCAAGATCTTTGGTTTGCTCCCACGCTCCAAAGACGTACGGGTTTGTAGGTTAATTGGCTTGGTAGAAAGATAGAATTGACCCTAGTGTGTGTGTGGGATTGTGTTAGTGTGCGGGGATCACTGGTCGGTGTGGACCGAAGGGCCTGTTTCTGCACTGTATCTCTAAACTAAGCTTAATGAGGTTTATTCACAAAATGCTGGAGTAACTCAGCAGGTCAGGCAGCATCTCAGGAGAGAAGGAATGGGCGACGTTTCGGGTCGAGACCCTTCTTCAGTCTGAAGAAGGGTCTCGACCCGAAACGTCGCCCATTCCTTCTCTCCTGAGATGCTGCCTGACCAGCTGAGTTACTCCAGCATTTTGTGAATAAATACCTTCGATTTGTACCAGCATCTGCAGTTATTTTCTTAAGCTTAATGAGATGGTAGAATGGCCATTGGCAAATGGCCAGTGGCCTGCATTTGCAATATTATAAAATGTTTTTTTTCATAGAAAACAAAATGCTAGCTTAGTTTCGTTTAGAGATACAGCGCGGAAACAGGCCCTTCGGCCCACCAAGTCCGCACCGACCAGCGATCCCCGCACATTAACACCATCCTACACACATTGGGGACAATTTCCACTTTTACCAAGCCAATTAACCTACAAACCTGTACGTCTTTGGGGTGTGGGAGGAAACCGAAGATCTCGGAGAAAACCCACGCAGTCACGGGGAGAACGTACAAGCTCCGTACAGACAAACACACGTAGTCGGGATCAAAGCCGGGTCTCTGGCGCGGCAAGCGCTGTAAGGCAGCAACTCTACCGCTGCGCCACCGTGCCGCACCAGTTATATTGCTGAGGATTATTATGTGAATGGTCCCTCTTTCATTCCTGTTGTCCGATGAAAGGATACCATCCCATTTATACTTGCATGCAGCTGCGAAAGTGAACAGTTGAATTTTGAGGGCAACCATTTTATCCTCTTACTGTGCATTGTAAGGAAACTGAAATCATTCATTTTTCCTATATAATAGCTCAGTGTTGATTAACATTGTTAGTTTTGTACAGTGTTAGTTATTTATTCACGTTTGTCTCTTAATCTGCCTTACAATTATTTAGCTTAGTTTGGAGATTCAACGGGAAAACAGGCCCTTCGGCCCCCCGAGCCCAGGCTGGCCAACGATCCCCGCTCACTAACACGATCCTACACACTGGGGATAAGATTCACTGGCTGTTTCCTAATCTCTAAAGTCTATTGCACGTTAATTTGTTCTATATTGAAGACACAGGCGTCTTGAATCAAAACTTCCCAGATTTATCTGTTCAGCAAACGATAACATTTCACCGCCTCCACACACCTTTAAACTATTGGCACAGGGTGGCACGGTGGCGCAACGGTAGAGTTGTTGCCTTGCAGCTCCAGAGTCCCAGGTTCCACCCCGACCACGGGCGCTGCCTTTACGGAGTTTGTACGTTCTCCCCGTGACCCGAGTGGGTTTTCTCCAGTATCTCCGGTTTCCTCCCACACTCGAAAAACGTACAGGTCTGCAGGTTAATTGGCTTTGGTAAAATTGTAAATTGACCCTATGTGTGTAGGATAGTGTTAGTGTAACAGGGTGATCACTGATCGACGTGGACTTGGTGGGCCAAAGGGTCTATTTCCGCGCTGTATCTCTAAAGTCTAAAGTTTATTGCACTTTAATTGATTTTATATTTAAGATGCATTGTAGGGATGATGTTTGCGTACCTAAGTTTATTGAATAATTCATCCCAGTGTGTCGTTTCACCCTTGAGATTTGCCCAGTAATCACAGCGTGGAGTGGTTACGTGCTGATACCTGTTCTCATTTCCACCACTAATGCAAGTCCTTTGAGTGAATTATTTATCAGTCTTCACTTACTTGTAATTTCTAATATAAATCACCGGATGTTGTTGGCAGAGCAGGAAGTATCATCGTTGCTAATTTCCTTTCTGTTAAGAACCAAGATCGATGATCTTCAGAATGTAGGAACAAAGGAACTGGAGACGCTGCTTTACAAAAGAAAAAAGATACGAAATGCCGGAGTAACTCAGCAGGTCTGACCCGCCCAGTTACTCCAGCACTTTGTGTCCTTTTCTTATATCTGTTTTCATGCTTGTTAGCAAGCTAGTGATAATCATACTCAGATTAACGTGTATAAGAAAATAACTGCAAATGCTGGTACAAATTGATTTATTCACAAAATGCTGGAGTAACTCAGCAGGTCAGGCAGCATCTCGGGAGAGAAGGAATGGGTGACGTTTCGGGTCGAGACCCTTCCTCAGATTAACGTGAATGGGAAGCAACTGCAGATGCTGTTTGACACTGGAGATGTACACTGGAGCGAGCCTGTTTCTGCGCTGTATCTCTAAGCTAAACCAAACTAAATAGACACATCTATCTGAAGACAGACACAAACTGCTGCAGTAACTCAGCATTTCCGCAGAGAAGGAATAGGTGGCACTTTGGGTCAGAATCGTTTGGAGTCCGGAGAAGAATTCCGACCCGAAACGTGGCCTATTTGTTTTCTCCAGGGATGCAGCCTGACCTGCTGAGCTACTCCGGCTTTTTTAAATCTGTCTTCAGATAGATATGCACCTGTATGAGGTCCCCATAATATCAGAAGTTACCCAGAGTAGGGGAATCAATAGCTTTTTTACCCAGAGTAGGGAAATCAAGAACCAGAGGACATGGATTTAAGGTGAGGAGGGAAAGATTTAATAGGAAACTGAGGGGCAATCTTTTTACACATAGGGTGGTGGGTGTATGGAATGAGCTGCCAGAGGAGGTCATTGAGGCAGGAACTATCGCAACGTTTAAGAAACATTTAGACGGGAACATGGATAGGACAGGTTTAGAGGGAAATGGGGCAAATGCAGACAGGTGGCACTAGTGATAGATGGGCATGTTGGTTGGCATGGGCAAGCTGTGCCGAAGGGCCTGTTTCCACGCTGTTATGAGTCCATGTGGGTTCTAAGCTAGTATTGAACTATCATATTGCTCTGTGATATATATTTGTTCCATTTTATTTTATTGCTGTATTGATTGTAAATTAAAATCCCATTTGGAAGGTCACAATATTCTATCTTGAATGACATGCAGACCGCAGTAAAAGCAATAGTGGATTTCCGAAGGGAGACCCCATCCAATGAATTTCACTCCTGGCAATGTAATATAGGGTTTTCAAGATTAAATATCATATAAAATCAGCTGCAAAGCACTAACTACCAA
This sequence comes from Rhinoraja longicauda, assembly GCF_053455715.1. Classification (NCBI taxonomy): domain Eukaryota; kingdom Metazoa; phylum Chordata; class Chondrichthyes; order Rajiformes; family Arhynchobatidae; genus Rhinoraja; species Rhinoraja longicauda. Next base: position 39,735,545 of record NC_135969.1, read on the forward strand.
ATGATAATTTGAGCATTTGTGGGCACTGGGCCTGCACTCGCTGGAGTTTAGAAGGATGAGGGGGGACCTCATTGAAACGTACCGAATAGTGAGAGGCGTGGATAGAGTGGATGTGGAGAGGATATTTCCACTAGTGGGAGAGTCTAGGACTAGAGGTCACAGCCTCAGAATTAAAGGATGTTCCTTTGGGACGGAGATGAGGAGGAATTTCTTTAGTCAGAGGGTGGTGAATCTGTGGAATTCTTTGCCACAGAAGGCTGTGGAGGATAGTTAATGTATATTTTTAAGGCAGAGACAGTTAGATAGATTCTCGATTAGTACGGGTGTCAAGGGTTATCGGGAGAAGGCAGGAGAATGGACTTGAGAGGGAAGGATAGACCAGCCCTGATTGAATGGTTTCTTCAATGTTTAAGTAGTGAACGTAACGGATAAGGAAACATTTTGTGGACGATTTCATAGCTTGGCAAATCTTGAACTGCGAGTTATTTCACCAGATTGAGTGCTGATTCACACTTACAGCGATCAATATCAAGCTTGTGTTAATTGGAAGTATTTGGATTCTGTCTCTTTGCCATCGGCAAACGCTCTCCTGATTGTCTGAGTGCAATCAGACCATGTCCACGTAACAAGTCTCTCTTATCTTCCCGTCCATCTCCAAGATTGGTGCTTTGAGGTAAGATGTTACAGTGGGCTCCATCAGCACCTGGAACCTGGCAGAGATTTATCGTGAATGCTCCTCTCTCTCTAATGAAGTAACGAAACACAATGTAAAAGACTTTGAATGGCTTTAAAATGGCGCGGTGGCGCAGCGGTAGTGTTGCTGCCTCACAGCGCCAGAGACCCATATTCGATGCTGACTACGGGTGCTGTCTGTACGGAGTTTGCACTTTCTCCCCGTGACTTGCGTGGGTTTTCTCCGGGCACTCCGGTTTCCTCCCACACTCCAAAGACGTTCAGGTTTGTAGGTTAATTGGCTTGGTAAAATTGTAAATTGTCCCTTGTGTGTGTATATGTGTGCGGGGATCGCTGGTCGGCGCGGACTCGGTGGGCCGAAGGGCCTGTTTCCGCGCTGTATCTCTGAATTAAACTCGACCAAACCTGTTTTTCTCCCTTGGTTTTCAAAGGCTTCATTGTGCAGGACATTCACATTTGCAAACAAGGAATGCAATAGAGAATTTTGGCAGGAGACTAATGACCCGGAGGGTTTGGAAATGTCTTGCCTGTTAGAATGCATGGTACGACATTTTAAGGTCACTTCTAGAAATCCTAAAGATGAGGTTTTGTACTTTGAAATGCGAAACCAGTGTCTCCGTTATAAAACGGGAAATAGAGCAAACACCCAACGTTTGGGCAGATCAGAGATCAGGTTAATATGTAGGGTAATTGACTGGGTAAATGTAAAAATTACCCCTAGTGTGTGTAGGATAGTGTTAATGTGCGGGGATCGCTGGGCGGCGCGGACTTGGTGGGCCGAAGGGCCTGTTTCCGCGCTGTATCTCTAAATCTAAAGCAAGCATATCTTTCTCACATCCCAATCCCCTGGCAACTATCCTCCTGCAGAGGCTGGGATGAAGCTGCCAGAATATTTGCAGCACTGTGGTTTGTTAATAGAACCGAGAACAGCACAGGAACAATGTGGCCTACGATGTGGCCGATTCGGCCCACAATGTTTGTGCTGAACGTTGTTGCCAAGCAGTGTTGTGGTTGTCGGGGCTGTCACTGGTGCTAGAACTGTCGATGTGAAATTCCCCGCTCGTTAAAATTCCCCGCTGTCTATTTTAGCTTTTTTTCACAGAGGTGTCGGAGCGGTGCTTCTTAGATGTTGGGACAATCCCAGCCTCAACTACCTCCTCTGGCAGCTCGTTCCACACACCTACCACCCTTTGTGTGATAAAGTTATCCCTCAGATTGATCCATTGATCCTTGGATCGACCCATGATCCGTAGAATCATAGAAAAATAGGCGCAGGAGTAGGCCATTCAGCCCTTCGAGCTAGCACCGCCATTCAAAATGAACATGGCTGATCATCTAAAATCAGTCCTCCCTTCCAGCATTTTCCCCATATCCCTTGATTCCGTTAGCCCGAAGAGCTAAATCTAACTCTCTCTTGAAAACATCCAGTGAATTGGCCTCCACTGCCTTCTGTGGCAGAGAGTTCCACAGATTCACAACTCTCTGGGTGAAGAAGTTATTCCTCATCCCAGTCCTAAATGGCCTACCCCTTATTCTTAAACTGTGAACCCTGGTTCTGGACTCCCCCAACATCGGGAACATTTTTCCCGCATCTAGCCTGTCCAATCCTTTAAAAATTGTATATGTTTCTATAAGATCCCCTGTCATCCTTCTAAATTCCAGTGAATACAAGCCCAGTCGACCCATTCTTTCATCATATGTCAGTCCCGCCATCCCGGGAATTAACCTGATGTTCCTCAATAGCAATAATATCCTTCCTCAAATTAGGAGACCAAAACTGCACACAATATTCCAGGCGCGGTCTCACCAGGGCCCTGTCCAACTGCAGTAGGACCTCCTTGCTCCTAAACTCAATTCCTCTCGCGATGGAGGCCAGCATGCCTTTAGCTTTCTTCACTGCCTGCTGTACCTGCATGATTACTTTCCCCCTTTATGGGATGCCACTAAGAACAAACAAGGAGCCGGTGTGGGACGGGCCGCCGAGAATGAGGAGGGACCATCGGGACTACATTAAATACTTTTACTGACTCTGACCATGTTAGTGACGTTGTTGGGGCCCTATACATGGTGACTCTTTGCATACCTGTGTGTTGTGTGCGAAACAAAGAACTTCACTGGACCGAGTACACGTGACACTGTATCAGTCAATCAGTCTATTCCTCGCGATGATAGACACAAACGACCGGTGTAACTCAGCGGGTCAGGCAGCATCTCTGGGGAAAGTGGATAGGTGACGTTTCGGGTCGAGACCCTTCCTTGCACTTCCCTGTGCCTCTTAAATGCTACTATCACATCTGCCCCCCACCACCCCTGGCAATGCGTTCCAGCCCCCCTCCACCCTCTGTGTAAAAAACATGCCCCACACATCCCCGTTAAACTTCCCCCCTCTTACCTTTTAGTCTAGTTTGGAGCTACAGCGCGGGAGTAGGCCCTTCGGCCCACCGAGTCCATGCCGCCCAGCGATCCCCGCACACTGACACTATCCCGCACACAAGGGACAATTCACATTTTTTCCAAGCCAATTAACCTACAAACCTGTACGTCTTTGGAGTGTGGGGGGGAACTGAAGATCCCACGGGTCACGGGGAGAACGTACAGGCAGTGTATATTCATAGCGAGGGGATTCGAGTTTAGGAACAGGGAGGTTCTGCTGCAGTTGTACAGGGCATTGGTGAGACCACACCTGGAGTATTGCGCACAGTTTTGGTCTCCTAATCTGAGGAAAGACATTCTTGCCATAGAGGGAGTACAGAGAAGGTTCACCAGATTGATTCCTGGGATGGCAGGACTTTCATATGAAGAAAGACTGGATAGACTCGGCTTGTACTCGCTGGAATTTAGAAGATTGAGGGGGGATCTTATAGAAACTTACAAAATTCTTAAGGGGTTGGACAGGCTAGATGCAGGAAGATTGTTCCCGATGTTGGGGAAGTCCAGAACAAGGGGCCGCAGTTTAAGGATAAGGGGGAAGTCTTTTAGGACCGAGATGAGAACGTTTTTTTTCACACAGAGAGTGGTGAGTCTGTGGAATTCTCTGCCACAGAAGGTAGTTGAGGCCAGTTCATTGGCTATATTTAAGAGGGAGTTAGATGTGGCCCTTGTGGCTAAAGGGATCAGGGGGTATGGAGAGAAGGCAGGTACGGGATACTGAGTTGGATGATCAGCCATGATCATATTGAATTGCGGTGCAGGCTCGAAGGGCCGAATGGCCTACTCCTGCACCTATTTTCTATGTTTCTATGTGCCCGCAGTCAGGATGGAACCCGGGCCTCCGACAGTTGTACGCCCTGCAAGGCAGCAACTCTACCGCTGTGCCACCGTGCTGCCTGCTGCACCTCCTAGTTTTTCCCGCTAGTGTTGAACATCTCCACCCCTGGGAAAAAGGTCCTATCTGTGCCTCTCGTATGTTCTGATGGTGTGGTTCTGCACGTTCCAAGTGAAGATTTCAAGGAAGGCAGGCTGGATCTAATGAGTCGGTTTAGCCTGGGAAGCTTCAACCTAACGAGGGAAGAACTACAGAGAGTTTTGTGCTTGCAGTGATTTCTCAGCTGCGTCCAATTACCTTTATCAGTGCAAGCGTCAACAGACTGAGAACCTGAGACTCCACTGGCTGCAGAATTGATATCCGGACAGACGCATTGCAGATAATTGGCCAAACTAAAAAAGATTCGGAGAAGTGTCATTTCTGCAAAGGCTGATTGAAACAGATGCAGCCAAGATTTCCAAACAACTTGGAAAGCAAAGACCAGAGCCTGGGTCTAATTGCTGGCTCTTTCAAAACAACTGTCACGGCATGAATGGCCTTTCATTCTCTGATGATTGAAAAAAATCTATTGATCGCAAATTCATCTTGGTGCCTGCAAATGGCTGTCATGTTTACTGGGTGGTCACTATTTTACAAAAGTGTTTCAACGTACATGAAAGGTCTGAAATGTTTTTGCAAACAGTTGAGTATTAACGTTTTTGTAGTCTAGGGGCGCAGTGCGAAAACAGGCCCTTCGGCCTACCGAGTCCACCCCGACCACACTAACACTTTCCTGCACACACTAGGGACAATTAACACCGATACCAAGCCAATTAATCTACAAACCTGCACGCTTTTGGAGTGTGGGAGGACACCGGAGATCTCGGAGAAAACCCACGCGGGTCACGGGGAGAGCGTACAAACTGTACGGGGAGAGCGTACAGGGCCCTAGTGAGACCGCACCTGGAGTACTGTGTGCAGTTTTGGTCTCCAAATTTGAGGAAGGATATTCTTGCTATTGAGGGCGTGCAGCGTAGGTTTACTAGGTTAATTCCCGGAATGGCGGGACTATCATATGTTGAAAGACTGGAGCGACTAAGCTTGTATAGACTGGAATTTAGAAGGATGAGAGGACATCTTATCGAAACGTATAAGATTATTAAGGGGTTGGACACGTTAGAGGCAGGAAACATGTTCCCAATGTTGGGGGAGTCCAGAACAAGGGGCCACAGTTTAAGAATAAGGGGTAGGCCATTTAGAACTGAGATGAGGAAAAACGTTTTCAGTCAGAGAGTTGTAAATCTGTGGAATTCTCTGCCTCAGAAGGCAGTGGAGGCCAATTCTCTGAATGCATTCAAGAGAGAGCTAGATAGAGCTCTTAAGGATAGCGGAGTCAGGGGGTATGGGGAGAAGGCAGGAACGGGGGTACTGATTGAGAATGATCAGCCATGATCATATTGATTGGCGGTGCTGGCTCGAAGGGCCGAATGGCCTCCTCCTGCACCTATTGTCTATTGTCTATTGTTTCCTCGCTGTATCTCTAAACGAAACAAAAACTAAACTAAAGCGCCAGAGTGCACATTGGTTCTTTGCCTCACACACACGCTAGACACATGCAAGCACGCGCCCACAGCCACGACCCGCCCTCCACGTCCCACATAAGGTTCTGCAGGCTTTACTGGAACTAATTACCATGTGCAGATGCAGTGTGACATCTAACGCAGGATACAACTGTACTCCAACATGTCCCACCCAAACTGCCTGCTCATTACTCCCTTAATATGTCACTTGAGGGAAATTACATCCAGAGTCAGCAGGCGGGGTGGAGATGATTTATAGACTTGCATAGACTGTCAGACACCCATAACCAAATAACCCAATAAATCAGCCTTCCAGCTGTTGCAATCATCTTTTAATAGCACGGATATATTATATATAGCGCACGGGCCTGGGAGATGCTGTGAACTCCAGACTTGTACAATTAACAATGGTAATGACTTGGCTTATCCAAGCACCGAGCGCTGGCATTGCATGGAATCCTGTCAAGATCTCTATCTGGAGTTGCTGCCTTGCTTCCAGTGGTGTCTACTATGATCCAGGGAGAACTATGAACTGTGCGCTGTTAGGGGAGTCAGTCTACCCCACGACTGAAGGGGGAGGAGCTGTACAGTTTGATAGCCGCAGGGACAAAACCCAGTATCCAGAGTGTATGTGATTACGATCAAGACGTCCACCGTGTAGAGATACAGGACAAAGGGAATAGCATTTGGTGCAAGATAAAGTCCAATGAAAGATAGTTCGTCTCCAAAGTGGGAGGTCAGGTTGGTGGTGGGATGGTTCAATAGACAATAGACAATAGGTGCAGGAGGAGGCCATTCGGCCCTTCGAGCCAGCACCGTCATTCAATGTGATCATGGCTGATCATTCTCAATCAGTACCCCGTTCCTGCCTTCTCCCCATACCCCCTGACTCCGCTATCCTTAAGAGCTCTTTCCAGCTCTCTCTTGATTGCATTCAGAGAATTGGCCTCCACTGCCTTCTGAGGCAGAGAATTCCACAGATTCACAACTCTCTGACTGAAAAAGATTTTCTCATCTCAGTTCTAAATGGCCTACCCCTTATTCTTAAACTGTGGCCCCTTGTTCTGGACTCCCCCAACATTGGGAACATGTTTCCAGCCTCTAACGTGTCCAACCCCTTAATAATCTTATACGTTTCGATAAGATCCCCTCTCATCCTGTTGCCTGATAACAGCTGGGAAGGAACTGTCCCTGAATCTGGAGGTGTGCGTTTTCACACTTCTGTACCTCCTTGCCTGATGGGGGAGGGGAGAAGAGGGGCTGGGCTGCTCCTTGATTATGCTGCTGGCCTTGTGAAGTGTGGATGGAGTCCACGCAAGGGAGGTTGCTTTGCTTGACTGTCTGGGCTGCGTCCACAATTCTCTGCGATCTCTTGCGGTCTTGGATGGAGCTGCAAGTTCAAGTGTACAGCACAAGAACAGGCCCACGATGTCTGTGCCGAGCATGATGTCAAGCCCACCTTTATCTACATGCGCATAGTCCACGTCTCTCCATTCCTCGCATGTCCATGTGCCCATCCAAACGCCTCTTTAGTGCCACTATCGTATCTGCCTCAACCATCACCCCTAGCAGCGGGTTCCAGGCACCCACCGCCCTCTGTGTAAAATAAAAGATGCCCTACACATCTCCTTCAAACTTTGCCCCTCTCACCATAAAGCTATGCTGGTGCTGGAGTCAGACGCAAATAGTGATATTTAAGAGGCTTTTGGGTAGACACGTGGAAATGCAGGGATGCAGATTATGTGCAGGCAGATAAGTGTTTGATTTGGCTTCAAGGCATTGTGGGCCGAAGGGCCTGCTCCCGTGCTGTGGTGTTCTAATGTAACAAAAAGGAACTGCAGATGCTGGTTTATATCAAAGATTTCCACAAAGTGCTGGAGTAACTCAGTGGTTCAGGCAGAATTTCTGGAGAAAATGGGCAGGTTGGGACCCTTCTTCAGTCTTTTAGTTTTATAGATTCGGCACGGAAACAGGCCCTTCGGCCCACCGGGTCCGTGCCGACCAGCGATCGCCGCATATTAAAACTGCCTTACACACACACACACACACACACACACACACACACACACACACACACACACACACACACACACACACGCGGAACAATTTTTACATTTACCATGCCAATTTACCGATACGCCTGTATGTGTTTGGAATGTGGGAGGAAGCCGAAGATCTTGGAGAAGACCCACGCAGGTCACGGGGAGAACGTGCAAACTCTGTGCAGACAAGTACCCGCGGTCGGGATCGAACCCGGGTCTCTGGCGATGCAAGCGCTGTAAGGCAGCAACTCTACCGCTGCGCCACAATCAGGCTGATTGTAGAGAGGGTGGGGAGGGGGTGGGGATGAGTGGACCAGGATAATCCAGGGCTGGCAACAGATGACCTCAGGCAGGGAGGCTCCAATGGGCCAACTGCTGGCGGGGGATGGTGTGATCACAAGAGGGACACGTCATTGCGATCTGTGGAACTGGTTAATCAAGGCTTAGTGGCTTAAGGGGGGGGGAGTGAAGGGAGGATTGGTTCTGAAGGGTCCCGATCCAAAACGTCACCTATTCCTTTTCTCCAGAGATGCAGCCTGACCCCGCTGAGTTACTCCAGCACTTTGTGTCCATTGTATGTGTACTTTCATGTTCGCTGTGGTTCTCTTCGGAGCCAATGGGTTCTTATTCGGGGAACTTCCATCTGTTGCAATTCTGTGCCAACTGTTGAAACGTCGGGAGGAATCGTGGTTTCTGCCGCCATAGGTTATTACGCTATGTTTGAGCAAGTTATTGAAGGAGAATGTTTGAGTAATGTAGAAATGATTTAGAGAAATGAAAGGGAGTTTGAAATCTTGCCCATTGAGCAGGAAGCTGGTAGAGCTGCTGCCTCACAGCGCCAGGTTCGATCCTGGCCTCGGGTGCTGTCCTTGTGGAGTTTGCACGTTCCCCAGAGATGCTGCCTGTCCCCCTGAGTTACTCCAGCATTCTGTGCCTATCGTCGGCATAAACCAGCATCTGCGATTCCTTCCGACCCGCCCCCTGTGACCACGTGGGTTTCCTCTGGGTGCTCCGGGTTTCCACCCACATTCCCAAAGACGTGCGGGTTTACATGGAAACATAGAAACATAGAAAATAGGTGCAGGAGTAGGCCATTCGGCCCTTCGAGCCTGCACCACCATTCAATATGATCATGGCTGATCATCCAACTCAGTATCCCGTACCTGCCTTCTCTCCATACCCCCTGATCCCTTTAGCCACAAGGGCCACATCTAACTCCCTCTTAAATATAGCCAATGAACTGGCCTCAACTACCTTCTGTGGCAGAGAAAAAAAACGTTCTCATCTCGGTCCTAAAAGACTTCCCCCTTATCCTTAAACTGTGACCCCTTGTTCTGGACTTCCCCAACATCGGGAACAATCTTCCTGCATCTAGCCTGTCCAACCCCTTAAGAATTTTATAAGTTTCTATAAGATCCCCCCTCAATCTTCTAAATTCCAGCGAGTACAAGCCGAGTCTATCCAGTCTTTCTTCATATGAAAGTCCTGCCATCCCAGGAATCAATCTGGTGAACCTTCCCTGTACCCCCTCTATGGGTCAGTTTGTGGGTCAATTGGCCCCCATAAAATTGCCCCGCTTTGTAAAACTTTCCATGCTGTGCAAAGATGTGCAGGGAGTGGATGCGATAGTGGGATAACAGAACAAAATATGGACTGCCGATCAATGGTTGGCGTGGACTTGGTGGGCCGAAGGGCCTGTTTCTAACCTGCGTCCCTAAAACTACAAATTAAAACTAAATTTAACTCCAGCATTTAGTGGCCATCTTTGGTGTAAACCAGCATCTGCAGTTCCATCTTGCACAGAACAAGGGGGTCACAGCTTACGGATAAGGGGGAAGTCTTTTAGGACCGAGATGAGAACGTTTTTTTTCACACAGAGAGTGGTGAATCTGTGGAATTCTCTGCCACAGAAGGTAGTTGAGGCCAGTTCATTGGCTATATTTAAGAGGGAGTTAGATGTGGCCCTTGTGGCTAAAGGGATCAGGGGGTATGGAGAGAAGGCAGGTACGGGATACTGAGTTGGATGATCAGCCATGATCATATTGAATGGCGGTGCAGGCTCGAAGGGCCGAATGGCCTACTCCTGCACCTATTTTCTATGTTTTCTATCTCTCCTGCAATGGGGGTGACCAGAACTGCACGCAATATTCCACATTTTATAACCGATGTCTTTGTTCTCGAAGCTGCAGAAGGTTTTGCTTCTGCTGCAGAATTTGTGCGTCAGGCTGACTGGTTTCCACTGCAAGGCTGCAGGCTACCATTGAAAACTCGGCAGGGCCTATGTACCAGGGAGTCAGCTCGCTGTAATCTAATCTGAACAGACGCCTGGCACAGATGTAAACGCGGAGATTCATGCCCACTAATCAAATTTCCATCATTTCCTTCGGTATATTTGGAATATTGTTCTGGTCGCCCACATTGATGGAAAGATGTGTAAGGGCGGAACTGCACCGAAGATAGACAGCCACAAAATGATGGAGTAACTCAGCGGGACAGGCAGCATCTATGGAGAGAAGGAATGGGTGAAGCTTCGGGTCAAGACCCCTCTTCAGACGGAAAGATGTGGAGGCTTTGGAGAGGAGGTTTCCCAGAATGCTGTCTGGATTAGAGGGCGTTAGCTACAGGGAGAGTTCGGTTAGACTTGCATTGTTTTCTCTGGAACGTTGGAGGTCATGGGGGAAACTCTACAGAAGTATATATTAAACGATGATGTTCACGATGTTGGGGGAGTCCAGAACAAGGGGCCACAGTTTAAGAATAAGGGGTAGGCCATTTAGAACGGAGATGAGGAAAAACTTTTTCAGTCAGAGAGTTGTGAATCTGTGGAATTCTCTGCCTCAGAAGGCAGTGGAGGCCAATTGTCTGAATGCATTCAAGAGAGAGCTAGATAGAGCTCTTAAGGATAGTGGAGTCAGGGGGTACGGGGAGAAGGCAGGAACGGGGTACTGATTGAGAATGATCAGCCATGATCACATTGAATGGCGGTGCTGGCTCGAAGGGCTGAATGGCCTACTCCTGCACCTATTGTCTATTGTAAATGGATCGATTGTGATCATGCTAACTAGTTGGCACGCAACAAAAGCTTTTCACTGTACCTCAGTACAGGTGACAATAAACCAAACTGAACTGACCTGAACTGATTTAACTTGGCATCATTGTTCGGCACCAACATTGTGGGCCGAAGGGCCCGTTCCTGTGCTGTACTGTTCTGTGTTCTATGTTCTTTTTAAGGTTTTGTTATTGCTGAATCTTGATTGTATTTTCTTTTTGTTTTTTTGCCGTGTCACAGGACCGCTTCCCAAGAAAAGCCCCAAGTCGGTAAGTTTTAATGTGCATGTAGGAACTGCAGATGGTGGTTTTAAACCCAAGATAGACACAAAATGGCGGAGTAACTCAGCGGGACAGGCAGCATCTCTGAAGAGAAGAAACGGCTGACGTTTCGGGTGCTTTTCTCGTGACTTTCGGTCTGAAGAAGGGTCTCGACCCGAAACGTCACCCTTTCCTTCTCTCCAGAGACGCTACCTGCCCCGCTGCGTTGCTCCGCCATTTTGTGTCTACCTTTGGTAAGTTTAATGCTGGGCCTCAGACTCCCCTTGCCCATTCATGAAGGGGATGCCCTCTGCCTGTGCAATGCCTTTGCTTCACCCTCCCTGTACGGATGTCCCCGAGACAGTCTCAGAGACAGTAACAAGCGGCACGGTGGCGCAGCGGTAGAACTGCTGCCTTACAGCGCCAGAGACCTGGGTTCGATCCTGACTACGGGTGCTGTCTGCATGGAGTTTGTACGTTCTGCCCGTGACCTGCGTGGGATTTCTCCGGGTTCTTCGGTTTCTTCCCACACTCCAAAGATCCAAAGACGTGCAGGTCTGTAGGTTAATTGGCTTCTGTAAATTGTAACTTGCCCCTCGTGTGTGTCGGACAGTGCTGGTGTAGGGGATGATCGCCGGTCGGCTGGTCGAAACAGGCCCGTCCGCCCAGGGAGACCACGCCAACCAGCGATCCCCGCGCATTAACACTATCCTACACTCTCTTGGGACAATGTTTTTACATTTCATACCAATTAACCTGCAAATCTGTACGTCTTTGGAGTGATTTGTGAACATCCCTCATTTATTTCGCTGATTAGATTCCACCGTGAAAGAAAGAGCTGACAATAAGTAAATTGTAAATAAGTAAAAGATTCAAGATTCAAGATTTAATTTATTGTCACATGTACCAATTAAGGTACAGTGAAATTTGAGTTCCCATACAGCCATACTCAGTAAAAAGCAACAAGACACACAGCCACATAATGTAAAATTTACCATAAACATCCACCACAGTGGATTCCACATTCCTCACTGTGATGGAAGGTAATAAAGTTCCATCAACTTCCTCTTTGTTCACCCGCGGTCGGGGCTGTTGAACCATCCGCAGTCTCCGCTGCCGACTGTCCGAGGCCCTCGCGTCGGGATGATCGAAACTCCGGCGTCGGGACAGATTGAAACTCTCGCCACGGCGTGGATCTCCCAAGTCGGCCTCTTCTTACCAGAGACCGCGGGCCTCACTGTGTTACAGTCCACAGGCCCCGCGGTCGTGTCTCTCCACAGGGTTGACCCCTCCTCCGCCAGTCCGTCAGACCCTCCTGGAATAGATAATGAATCCGTTTCCAATGGTTGCAAGGCAACACAGGTTAAAGTCACATTAAAGGCACTCGGGGGCCACTCCGATGTCAGGTTGCGTTAGAACTGTGAAGGAGAGGCATGGCTGCATTCACCGTCAACTTTGAGAGACGTCAGCCTTCATGTGGGTCTTTGTCAGCTTTCAAATAAACTCACCCTTTGGCAGGCTGCATCTGTGAGCTCGCTGTGTCTCCACTCCAAGTGCACACCGCAATATTTATACACAGGCTACCTGGGATCCCCTTTGCCTACAAAGCCTAGTTTCGTTTTTAGTTTTAGAGATACAGCGCGGAAACAGGCCCTTCGGCCCACCGAGCCCGTGCCGACCAGCGATCCCCGCGTGCTAACACTACCCTACACACACTGGGGACAATTTACAATTTTTAACCGAAGTTAATTAGCCTGCACATCTTCGGAGTGTGGGAGGAAACCGGAGCGCCCAGAGAAAACCCACGCAGGTCAAGGGGAGAACGTACAAACTCCGCACAGACAGCACCCGTGGTCAGGATGGAACCCGGGTCTCTGGCGCTGTGAGGCAGCAGCTCTACCCGCTGCACCACCGTGATATAAGCACCCTCATGATTTGTCTCTTGATATATTGCAAGTCCTCTGTTTTTACATTTAACGCTGATAGAAAATGTGTCACCTGTTTTCCAGTCGTGAGAAGTATGTGATTGTTTTAATAGCTTCTTATTTTCATTTCCTCTTTTGAATTTTGATTATTTCTTACTTTTCGCGGCGGGCTGCCTGAGAAGTGGTGGTAAATAACTTAACTTTGAGAGACGACTCCTTTCCCGTCTCAAAATGGGAGCATTGTTGTATCGATTGCCCGGCTTGGCTGAAAAGCCAGAGCTGACCTTCTGTTCTCTTTGAATGATCTCAGCAGGCACTGGAAAGGAAAGACAGCCAGAACAGCTCTCACCACAGCGTCTCCAGCCAGCGCAGTATACACATTGCCTCGCCCGTCCTGGGTGCCCCTCTCCTGCCCGACTACCCCCCTCCCAGCGAGGCTCCTTCGGTCGACCAGGCGGATATCTCTGGGCATAGGAAGCCCGACCCTTTCAAAATCTGGGCCCAGTCAAGAAGCATGTACGAAAGTAGACGTAAGTACCGATCGAAAACTCCCCCTCCTCCTCCTCCCCCTCCCCCTCCCCCTCCTCCTCCTCCCTCGCTCTCCGACTGCTTTCAGTGCCCTCCTGATTATGTTTACTGCTTGCATGCCTCGCCAACAATGTACCGACCATTCTGCATGCCCTTGATTTTCGGGAAAGAACTGCAGATGAGTTTTTTTTCGGAAGGAACTGCAGACGCTGGTTTAAACCGAAGATAGACACAAAATGCCGGAGTAACTCAGCCGAAGCCCTCGCGTCGGGATGATCGAAACTCCGGCGTTGGGGCCACAGTTTAAGAATAAGGGGTAGACCATTTAGAACTGAGATGAGGAAAAACCTTTTCACACAGAGAGTTGTGAATTTGTGGAATTCTCTGTCTCAGAAAGGCAGTGGAGGCCGATTCACTGGATGCATTCAAAAGAGAGTTAGATGGAGCTCTTAGGGCTAGCGGAATCAAGGGGTATGGGGAGAAGGCAGGAACGGGGTACTGATTGAGAATGAACAGCCATGATCACATTGAATGGCAGTGCTGGCTCGAAGGGCCGAATGGCCTCCTCCTGCACCTATTGTCTATTGTCTATTGACCTGCGTGGGTTTCCCCCGAGAACTTCGGTTTCCTCCCACACTCCAAAGACAAACAGGTTTGTAGGTTAATTGGCTTGGTGTAAATGTTTAAAAAAATTGTCCGTAGTGCGTTTAAGGATAGTGTTGGTGTGCGGGGATCGCTGGTCGGCGCGGACCCGGTGGGCCGAAGGGCCTGTTTCCGCGCTGTATCTCTAAAACTAAAACTAAAGCAGAATTAGGCCATTCAGCCCATTGAGTCTTCAATCATGGCTGACCTATCTTCTCCTCCCAAACCCATTCCCCTGCCTTCCCCCCATAGCCCCTGACACCCGTACTAATCGTTTAGCTTCTCCAGAAGAAGTATCTAATTGTGGCCCCTACAGTTGGTATAGTTGTCATGGTGAAAAGCACCTGCCCCTCGTCCTTTTATTCTGATGCTGTGACCTCTGGTCCTAGACTCTCCCACTAGTGGAAACATCCTCTCCGCATCCACCCTATCCAGGAATCTCGGCTTTGCAGCCATCTTGCAGCCATTGCCACGGTTTACATTGTGGCTGTTGTGATATATTGTGATACGCTCGAACCACAGACTGAGATTCAGGCTGAAAATCAATTGGAGACGGCAACACCAATTCAAACAATGGAACCCTCTAATAGAAAAATAGAAAATAGGTGCAGGAGGAGGCCATTTGGCCCTTCGAGCCAGCACCGCCATTCATTGTGATCATGTCTGATCGTCCACAATCAGATAGAAACATAGAAAATAGTTTAACATTGCCATATGCTAACGACCTTTAAAGCTCGTAAATATCAGGCAACATACAAGACTTTGCTGGCTTTATCTTGCACTAAACGTTATTCCCTTATCATGTATTTGTACGCTGTAAATGGCTTGATTGTAATCATGTATTGTCTTTCTGCTGACTGGTTAGCATGCAACAAAAGCTTTTGCACTGAACTAAACTGAGCTGAAACTGTTGTTAATACAGCATGGAAACAGGCCCTTCAGCCCAACTTGCTCACACTGGCCAACATGTCCCAGCTACACTAGTCCCACCTGCCTGCGTTTGGCCCATATCCCTCTCTAAACCTGTTATATCCACGTGCCTGTCTAAATGTTTCTTAAATGGAAATTCTATTATTATTGGGGGGAAAAAAATGGACCTCCATTTTGCTTTCACTAGTGTGTGTTGACTTGAAATTGTTTTTATTTCTCCCTGCAGTTCCTGATTACCAGGAGCAAGATATTTTCCTCTGGAGAAAAGAAACTGGATTTGGATTTCGGATACTCGGTGGAAATGAGCCAGGGGAGCCTGTGAGTAATTGAATATGGTTGGGTGTGATTACACGTTATACAATACGATATGATCGAACTTTATTTATCCCAGGAGGGAAATTGATCTGCCAACAGTCATAAAAACTCAAAATACATGAAACATTAAATGAAAGTGAGGAGTGTAAAGGATTGGGGGATGGGCAAAGATTGGGGGGGTGGGGGGGGGGGGGGGGGAGGAGCCAGTCTCAGTCTACCCCACGACAGAAGGGGGAGGAGTTGTACAGTTTGATAGCCACAGGGAAGAAGGATCTCCTGTGGCGTTCTGTGCTGCATCTCGGTGGGACCAGTCTGTTGCTGAAGGTGCTCCTCAGGTTGACCAGCGTGTCATGGAGGGGGTGAGCTGTATTGTCCGCAGTATGAGGAGCATCCTCCCCTCCAAGACCACCTCCCGTGAGTCTTTGCGTTGTGAAAATTGCTGGGGGGGTGAGAGCAAAGATACTTCTGTGAGAAGCTGTCGAAACAAAGATATCTTTGTACCAAAGATAGACACAAAGCATCAAGAGTCGTGGTTTATTCACAAAATGCTGGAGTAGCTCAGCAGGTCAGGCAGCATCTCGGGAGAGAAGGAATGGGTGACGTTTCGGGTCGAGACCCTTCTTCAGACTGATGTCGGGGGTGGGACAAAGGAAGGATATAGGTGGAGACAGGAAGATAGAGGGAGAACTGGGAAGGAGGAGGGGAAGAGAGGGACAGAGGAGCTATCTGAAGTTGGAGAAGTGGTTTATTGACGTATGTCCCAGATAGAAGGATGAAATTCTTATTTGGAGAGAAGGAATGGGAGAAGGGTCTCGATCCGAAAGTTCACCCATTCCTTCTCTCCAGAGATGCTGCCTGTCCCGCTGAGTCCCACTGAAATGGCCACAGTTTAAGAATAAGGGGTAGGCCATTTAGAACTGAGATGAGGAAAAACTTTTTCAGTCAGAGAATTGTGAATCTGTGGAATTCTCTGCCTCAGAAGGCAGTGGAGGCCAATTCTCTGAATGCATTCAAGCGAGAGCTAGATAGAGCTCTTAATGATAGCGGAGTCAGGGGGTATGGGGAGAAGGCAGGAACGGGGTACTGATTGAGAATGATCAGCCATGATCACATTGATTGGCGGTGCTGGCTCGAAGGACCAAATGGCCTCCTCCTGCACCTATTGTCTATTGTCTATTGATACTCCAGCATTTTGGAATCTATCTTTGGTTTAAACCAGCATCTGCAATTCCTTCCTATACATACATATACCTTCATACATATATTCACACACATGCATGTACAAACACACACACACACACACACACACACACACACACACACACACACACACACACACACACACACACACACACACACACGCACGCACACACACACACACACACACACACACACACACACGCACACACACATTAAAAAATAAACAAACAATAATAATGCAAGAAGACAAAACCATTGCTTCCCCAAGTCTATGTAGTTCAGAGCTTATTGGAGATTGTCGAGTTTAATAGCCGGATGGCTGTTGGGAAGAAGCTTCTCCTGAACCTGGACGTTACAGTTTTCAGGCTTCTATACTGAGTGCTGGAGTAACTCAACGGGTCAGGCAGCATCGCAGGAGAAAAAGGATAGGTGACATTTTGAGTCGGGACACTCCCGATCCAAAACATCACCCATCCTTTCTCTCCAAAGATGCTGCCTGACCCGCTGAGTTACTCCGGCACTCTGTGTCCATCTTCTGTACGAAGCTGATTTTGTTGTGCCTTACCAATCTCAAAATTATTTCATTTAATAAACAGCATACTAAGTGGTTCAATACTGTATGATATGTGGCAAGGGCACGTGAAAGTAATTGGCATTAATTTATTCTGGTGAGCCGCACTTTAAGGGAGAAGTGATTGTCTCAAACATAACACATTCTTTCCTCCGTGTTAGCTGATAATAAATTAGACATTCTGCATTTCCTGACGTGGATCAACACTGTTCCGAATGCCAAGTTAGACGGCGTGCCAACTCCAAAGTTTTTAAAGACAGGACTCTTTCCCCCGCCTCAGCCCAAGTTGTGCTTTGCATCAAAATCATCCCCTTCCTTGTCTAGAAATTCAACATGTGATCCAGACCACAGAAAGTAGTGAACAGTTCCACTTCAATCGGTCTAAACAGCATCACTTTCCCTTTGCGTGCAAGAGCTAAATAACATAGAAACATAGAAAATAGGTGCAGGAGTAGGCCATTCGGCCCTTCGAGCCTGCACCGCCATTCAATATGATCATGGCTGATCATCCAACTCAGTATCCCGTACCTGCCTTCTCTCCATACCCCCTGATCCCTTTAGCCACAAGGGCCACATCTAACTCCCTCTTAAATACAGCCAATGAACTGGCCTCAACTGGCAGAGAATTCCACAGACTCACCACTCTCTGTGTGAAAAAAAACGTTCTCATCTCGGTCCTAAAAGACTTCCCCCTTATCCTTAAACTATGACCCCTTGTTCTGGACTTCCCCAACATCGGGAACAATCTTCCTGCATCTAGCCTGTCCAACCCCTTAAGAATTTTGTACGTTTCTATAAGATCCCCCCTCAATCTTCTAAATTCCAGCGAGTACAAGCCGAGTCTATCCAGTCTTTCTTCATATGAAAGTCCTGCCATCCCAGGCAATTGTGCGGCACGGTGGGGCAGGGGGTAGTGCTGCTGCCTCACAGCGCTTACAGCGTCAGAGGCCCGGGTTCGATCCCGGCTAAGGGTGCTTGCCTGTAACTTGGCCGGGTCAGGCAACATCACTGGGGAAAATGGATAGGCGACCGTCAGCCAGAAGGGCCCCGACGTGAAACGTCACCTATCCATTTTCTTCAGAGATGCGGCCTGACCCGTTGAGTTACTCCAGCGTTTTGTATCCACCTCCTACAAACCTGCACGTCTGTAGAATGCAGGAGGAAACCAGAACAGCCAGGCGAAACCCGCACGGTCACAGGGAGAACGTACAATCTCCGTACAGACAGCACCCGTAGTCAGGATCCAACCCGGGTCACGGGCGCTGTAAGGCGGCAACTCTACCGCTGCGCCACCGTGCCGCCTTTACGCCACTGTGAATCTGAAATGTACTAAAAGGATACTGGGGGTGGAAACTCTGCACATTTGGAAAAGGTTCATAAGTTCATAAGGGATAGGAGCTGAATTAGGCCATGGGGAGGGGGGGGGGGGGGGTTTATGAGCAGAAGGCAGGAGAATGGGGTTAGGAGGGAGAGATAGATCAGCCTTGATCAAATGGCGGCGTAGACATGATGGACCGAATGGCCTAATTCTGCTCCTATCACGTATGGACTTATGAAAATATTTTCAATATCAATCCAAATTCTATTTTTTGTTCACACGTTTATAACTGTACAGAATTCCAGTTTGAAGATCATCTATATTTGCAACAGTTTGAATGAAGATTCCTCTTTTGTCATCAGCTTCGAAGTATCAAATTCTCAACCGTGCATCTGTTATTTGATTCTAATCCCTGTGAGAGTTTTAAAGGTCTCATTTGCACATTGCAGTGTTGTAAACAGGCAGATTATGATTATGTGGCGTCTTCTCACAGTAGCTATACTGCAAAAAAAATGGCTATGTTGTGCGTGGTAATTATGATGACTTAGGCTCTCCGAAAAAATGCAATTGGATTCCAAAGAACTTCTAAGCATTGACACGATTCCCCATTTGCGCCTTTGAATTTAGACAAAATGGCAAGAATCATTCAAGGTAATCTCCGTTTCCTGCAGGATTCACATTTTTATTGTTGTTTACTCTGGTAAAAGCTAATAGCTAATCGAGATACACTGGAATTTAGAAGGATGAGAGGAGATCTTATCGAAACGTATAAGATTATTAAGGGGTTGGACACGTTAGAGGCAGGAAACATGTTCCCAATGTTGGGGGAGTCCAGAACAAGGGGCCACAGTTTAAGAGTAAGGGGTAGGCCATTTAGAACTGAGATGAGGAAAAACTTTGTCAGTCAGAGATTTGTGAATCTGTGGAATTCTCTGCCTCAGAAGGCAGTGGAGGCCAATTCTCTGAATGCATTCAAGAGAGAGCTAGATAGAGCTCTTAAGGATAGCGGAGTCAGGGGGTTTGGGGAGAAGGCAGGAACGGGGTACTGATTGAGAATGATCAGTCATGATCACATTGAATGGTGGTGCTGGCTCGAAGGGCCGAATGGCCTCCTCCTAAACCTATTGTATAACAGTATAACAGTATAACAGAGCTTTATTTGTCATTCGGTACCGAAGTACCGAACGAAACTACATAGCAGTCATAGAAAAAAAGAACACAAGACACATGACCCCAACACAAACGTCCATCACAGTGACTCCAAACACCCCCTCACTGTGATGGAGGCAACAAAACTTCCACTCTCTTCCCCACGCCCACGGACAGACAGCTCGTCCCCGACCGACCCGCACAGTCTGAAAAGCGACTGAAAAGTAGATGGGACATCTTGGGCAGGTTGGCCTGATTCTATGGTGTACGACTGGGGCTTTGAATCGAGGTTGAATCACAGTTACTGACGCCGAGCCTTCGATGTCTCTGCTTTCCTTTGGTCACAGATCTACATCGGGCACATTGTCCCCGTGGGAGCGGCGGACGCAGACGGCCGACTGCGGACCGGAGACGAGCTGATCTGTGTGGACGGCACGGCGGTGGTCGGGAAGTCCCACCAACTGGTGGTGCAGTTAATGCAACAAGCTGCCAAGCAGGGTCACGTTAACCTCACCGTCAGACGCAAAGTGGTGTACGCAGGTCAGTGGCTGCCGGCAACTAAACGCGTTGCTCTGTCCCTTCACTGAACCCATTGCTCCTAGAATGCAGAGATGATCAGAGGGCCAGTTGCCAGTAGGTTACTTCACACTGAGGTATTAAATTAGATCAGTTTAGTTTACAGATACCGCGCGGAAACAGGCCTTTCGCCCCACCGAGTCCGCGCCGACCGGCGATCACCCCGCACACTATGTCCTACACCGTCCTACACCTAATGGGTGGCGCAGTGGTAGAGTTGCTGCCTTACAGCGAATGCAGCGCCGGAGACTCAGGTTCGATCCCGACTACGGGCGCCGTCTGTACGGAGTTTGTACGTTCTCCCCGTGACCTGCGTGGGTTTTCTCCGAGATCTTCGGTTTCCTGCCACACTCCAAAGACGTGCAGGTATGTAGGTTAATTGGCTGGGCAAATGTAAAAAAACATTTTTTAAATTGTCCCTAGTGTGTGTAGGATAGTGTCAGTGTGCAGGGATCGCTGGGCGGCGCAGACCCGGTGGGCCGAAGGGCCTGTTTCCACGCTGTATCTCTAAATCTATTTTTTAAAATCTACACACACTAGGGACAGTTTACAATTGTTACCAAAGACCGATTAACCTACAAACCTGACTGTCTTTGGAGTGTGGGAGGAAACCGGAGCACCCGGAGAAAACACACGCAGGTCATGGAGAGAACGTACAAACACCCGTGGTCAGGATCGAACCCGGGTCTCCAGCGCTGTGAGGCAGCAGCTCTACCGCTGCACCACCGTGCCACCCTGTCAATCTACCAACATAATCCACTCTCCCTCATTTATGCATGCCCCCTATCCACTTTCATTGTGTCTCTACATCATTATTCACAGATTTTGCAAAATGATACAATCTGCTCATTAATTATCATTAATAACCCTGATAGTCTTTTCTCCCCCAATTGCTGTATTACTACAATCTCTGGTAAGCATTTCCAGCTAAGCTCAATGCTGACTAAATGATACAAGTACTTTTTTAGTTTAGTTTAGAGACACAGCGCAGAAACAGGCCCTTTGGCCCACCGGGTCCATGCCGACCAGCGATCCCCGCACACGAACACTATCCTACACACACTGGGGACGATTTTTACCAAATCGTAGGTGTTAACCTACAAACCTGTACGCCTTTGGAGTTTGGGAGGAAACCGGAGAACCCGGAGAAAGCCCACGTAGTCACGGGGAGAAAGTGCAAACTCCATACAGACAGCACCCGTGGTCAGGATCAAACCTGGGTCTCTGGCGCTGCAAGGCAGCAACTCTACCGCTGAGCCACCATGCATCTAAACTGGCAGCCGGGATGTGATTCGGTCGGAAGAAGGATCCCGACCCAAAAACTCACCTTTCCATGCTCTCCAGAGATGCCACCTGAGTTACCCCAACACTCTGTACATATCCACGATCTCCAGAGATGCTGCCTGAGTTACCCCAGCATTCTGTACATATCCACGATCTCCAGAGACACTGCCTTGCCCGCTGAGTTACCCCAGCACTCTGTACACATCCATGATTTCCAGAGATGCCCGCTGAGTTACCCCAGTACTCTGTACATATCCACGATCTCCAGAGATGCTGCCTGAGTTACTCCAGCACTCTGTACATGTCCATGATCTCCAGAGACACTGCCCTGCCCGCTGAGTTATGCCAGCACTCTGTTACATATCCACGATCTCCAGAGATGCTGCCCTGCCCCCTGAGTTACTCCAGTACTCTGTACATATCCATGATCTCCAGAGATGCTGCCCTGCCCGCTGAGTTACTCCAGAGATGCTGCCTTGCCCGCTGAATTACTCCAGCACTCTGTACATATCCATGATCTCCAGAGACACTGCCTTGCCCGCTGAGTTACCCCAGTACTCTGTACATATCCACGATCTCCAGAGATGCTGCCTTGCCCGCTGAGTTACTCCAGAGATGCTGTCTTGCCCGCTGAGTTACTCCAGCACTCTGTACATGTCCATGATCTCCAGAGACACTGCCTTACCCGCTGAGTTATCCCAGCACTCTGTACATATCCATGATCTCCAGAGATGCTGCCTTGCCCGCTGAGTTACTCCAGCACTCTGTTACATGTCCATGATCTCCAGAGATGCTGCCTTGCCCGCTGAGTTACTCCAGCACTCTGCACATATCCATGATCTCCAGAGACACTGCCTTGCCCGCTGAGTTACCCCAGCGTTCTGTGTGTGTATCCCAGATGTGATTTCCGGTTCTGTGTGGCAAACCCTTTACCTTTTGCTCTCACTGCAGCGGCAGGTCCGAAGGCCGAGACGGAAGTGTCTGCCTCTCCGGCCTCTTCGCACCACAGCAGCAACCAGGCGGTGGTGTCACTGGCCGAGCAGAAGCGCACGCCGCAGGGCAGCCAGAACTCCCTCAACACCGTGAGCTCGGGGAGCGGCAGTGCTGGCGGTGGAGGGACCGGCGGCGGAGGCGGCGGTGGCGGCGGCAGCGGTGGCACCGGGCCGAGCCTGCAGCCCTATGACGTGGAGATACGACGCGGAGAGAGCGAAGGCTTCGGCTTCGTCATCGTGTCGTCCGTAAGTCGACCAGAGGCCGGCACCACCTTCGGTAAGATCCGTCTTAAAGCGCAACCTTCGGATAAAACACCCGCACCACAACGATCGAGTTTATAAAGATATCAAGAGTGGCTGTCAGTACCATTATTGAGGGATTGGACAGGCTAGATGCAGGAACAATGCTCCCCGATGTTGGGGGAGTCCAGAACAAGGGGTCACAGTTTGAGAATAATGGGTCGGCCATTTAGGACTGAGATGAGGCAAAACTTTTTCACCCAGAGAGTTGTGAATGTGTGGAATTCTCTGCCACAGAAGGCAGTGGAGGCCAATTCACTGGATGATTTCATGAGAGAGTTGGATTTAGCTCTCAGGGCTAACGGAATCAAGGGATATGGGGAGAAGGCAGGAACAGGTACTGATTCAGGATGATCAGCCATGATCATATTGAATGGCGGTGCTGGCTCGAAGGGCCGAATGGCCTACTCCTGCACCTATTTTCTATGTTTTTATGTTTCTATCTGAGCCCATTGAAAACCCAATGATTTTCTTATGGATTCGATGCAGCAATAACAACAACAAATATACAACAAATTATCAGTTATTTTCAATCAACCAGATCAGAATAGTGCAAATTAAAAGTACATATAGAAACCACAGTCCACAGTGAAGATAGACACAATATGCTGGAGTAACTCAGCGGGACAGGCAGCATCTCTGGAGAGAAGGAATGGGTGATGTTTCGGGTCGAGAACCTTCTTCAGACTCATAGTCCAGAGTGGTTTGGTAGGATTGAGGTTGGGGGTTGTGCAAGACAGTTCAAGAACCTGATGGTTGATGGGAAGAAGCTGTTGTTGAACATTAGACAATAGACAATAGGTGCAGGAATAGGCCATTCGGCCCTTCGAGCAAGCACCGCCATTCAATATGATCATGGCTGAACATCTTTCCCGAGGTGTCGTGGTCCTAACTCAACGAAACACCAGTGAAGGGAGATGCCCACTTGTTCACCCCAACGATAGACTGGCCTCTACACGCCTAGATTTTGTTGTCCCATAGTCTAACTGTGTAAAGGCATTTTAGATTCTCGTGTGGTATTGAGATTGAGTTTCTTGGTTCAACATTTTATTTGTGTGTTTGTTGACATGCAGGCAGCTTAATACTGAATATGGAGTTAGCTATTGTCCTGTGGGCATATGTGTGTAAAGGTAGTTTGGATACGGCATTGGCATTTCTTGATTAGTGCGGGTGTCAGGGGTGATGGGGAGAAGGCAGGAGAATGGGGTTAGGAGGGAGAGATAGATCAGCCATGGTTGAATGGCGGAGTAGAAATGATGGGCCGAATGGCCTAATTCTGCTCCTGTCACTTATGAACCTATGAACTCATTAGGCTTGGTTTCCTTGTTTGAACGCTTATCCTGGTGTTATAGCACAAGTGCCCGTGTTTTAACAGTAACTTATCTTGTGTGATCACTTGTATCTTCATTCAGAAGAGTGTGCTGCCTAGCAAGGTAATAATTTAATGGCAGCACATAATATTATTTTTGGCAGTAAAATTCTCTGTGATATATTATATGAGTCAAAATATTAAATGTTGTTTTAACTCTTCTGAAGAATAACAGGGATAATAGTCTCTGAAGAGTAACTGGGGATATCTAAATTCTCTGTGGGTTTATCGTGGTGCATCGTACCCTAAGTCCTGCATGAAACATCTGCTTTACGCTTTGCCTCTGCTGCTTTGGCGGCTCATCTTAATCGGGCAATTCCTTGGGTGACAATGAGTGTGCTTTGTTTGCTGATGATTAAATGTGGCCGATTCATAGCTGGCTTTTGTGTGCTTTCAAGTTCGAGGTCACCTATCCAGCCACAAGGTTTACTCTCTGCCCACCGCCCTGCATCCCACAGCGTTAAATCCGCTCCGGCTTATTTTCCCCCCTCTCTGAGAATCAAAACTGTAGCACAGGAACTAACTCCTTACCTCTGAGTGGGTTTTGCTGGTTTTTTTTTAGATTTGCTTGCCTTTCTGCAACGAGAAAGCACAGAACATTGGCAAAGTACTAAATTGGCACGCAAAGTGCAAACGCACAAGGAACTACAGATGCTGGCTTACAGAAAAAGGCACAAAGTGCTGGAGTAACTCGGCGGGTCAGGCAGTATCTCTGGAGAACATGGGTAGGCAACATCTCAGACTGAAGAGTCTGAAGAAAGGTCCTGACCTGAAACGTCAGTGTGGAGAAGGTGCCCTATCCTAAGCCATGTCATCCTGTCTATGTTCTCCAGAGATACTGCCTGGCCTGTTGAGTTACTCCAGCGCCTTTTTTTGTAAAACAGCAGCTGCAGTTTCTTCAGTCTTGGTCTACGACATTTTTCTGGTATAGGTTCCATTTATGTTAAGATGGGAGGATATCGTTTGATCAGAGAGAAATAGAAAATGCCGCAAACACTCAGAAGGTCAGGTGGTCTGTGGGAAAGAGGAGCAGATTTAATGCTTCAAGTCACGTTATCAGAATGGCCGGCGCAGTGGTAGAGTTGCTGCCTTACAGCGGCAGAGACCCCGGTTCGATCCTGACTACGGGTGCTGTAAGAAAATAACTGCAGATGCTGGTACAAATCGAAGGTATTTATTCACAAAATGCTGGAGTAACTCAGCAGGTCAGGCAGCATCTCAGGAGAGAAGGAATGGGTGACGTTTCGGGTCAAGACCCTTCTTCAGACTGATGTCGGGGGCGGGACAAAGGAAGGATATAGGTGGAGACAGGAAGATAGAGGGAGAACTGGGAAGAGGGAGGAGAAGAGAGGGACAGAGGAACTATCTAAAGTTGGAGAAGTCGATGTTCATACCGCTGGGCTGCAAGCTGCCCAGGCAAAATATGAGGTGCTGTTCCTCCAATTTCCAGTGGGCCTCATTATGGCACTGGAGGAGGCCCATGACAGAAAGGTCAGACTGGGAGTGGGAGGGGGAGTTGAAGTGCTCGGCCATCGGATGCTGTCTGTACAGAGTTTTTACGTTCTCCCCCGTGACCTGCGTGGATTTTAGTTTAGTTTGGTTGGAAACAGGCCCTTTGGCCCACTGAGTCTCCGCCAACCAGCAATCCCGGCATATTAACACTATCCTACACACACCACGGACAGTTTGCCTGTCTGTACGATGTTGGCAGAGTTGGTACAGCGAGTTAACCTCCTGAAACTATGATCTCAGTGTTGATTCACATTCAGGTGTTTGTTCGACTGTTAATATCCCAGGAGAATAAAATCATCTGAAGGTTTTTAAACCTTTGACCTTCCGAGGTTTTGCACAACGTTATCTCCCCAGACGCTCGTGTTTTGACGTTAACGCCTGGCTTCCCCCCGCGTTCATTAATCTGAACAAATACAGGGCTGTCTGAGAAAACAGTGTTCGTTTCACAATGCATCATTCAAGGGGCCTTCGATGAAAGCCAAGGGCGCAGCGGTAGAGTTGCTGCCTCAGAGACCCGGGTTCGATCCTGACCACGGGTGGTGTCTGCACGGAGTTTGTACGTTCTCCCCGTGACCGGCGTGGGTTTTTTTTTGGGGGGGGATCTCCGGTTTCCCCCTACACTGCAAAGACGTACAGGTTTTGTAAGTTAATTGGCTTGGTATAAATGTAAATTGTCCCTAGTGTGTGCGGGGATCGCTGGTCGGTGCGGACTTGACCTACTTCCACGCTGTATCTCTAAACCAGAAGTAGTCGTCCTGCATTGTTGCACGAGCAAATAAGTTAATGATTATTTAACTAAATTAAGGATCGTAGGATGTATCACTCATCTTGGTACAATTTTACTACCCACTGTCTTCGAGGTTTAAAACATCCCATGGTCACTTGCATCCACATCTCATATTCTAAATTGATTTTGAAATCTGGGATGATAGGTTTCTGAAGAGGGAGATTTTCTCGGAGTGGGGATGGCTCGTGCAGTCGGGGCTGTCATTTTCTGCTGGAATTTGGGGGGCAAAAGGGACTAGAAAACTTGCGTAAAGTACAGAAGTGCTGGTCTAATTGGCTAACTCTGCTGTGAAGTCAGAGAACTGGTGGGCAGTTTAGAAGTTGGAGTATGAAATTCAACAAACAACTTTCGCACAGAACACAGTGAACTCGATAAGGAAAAACAGGCTTCCTTATCTGATTAAAATGTTGGCTTTGTGCCCATATCCCTTTGCATGTCGAAGGAAGTATCCCCTTTGCCAGCTCAAGGATGGGTTCCAACCAGAATTATAATTGGACATGTACGCCTCCATTTTGAGGCACCTGTGCTGGGAATGGACAGGCTGCCTTTCAGGTTGGGGACCTTTCCTCCAGAGAAGATCCCGACATGACCATTCCCTCCACAGATGCTGCCTGACCCGCTGCGTTACCCGCTGCGCTGAGGGCGTGCAGCTTAGGTTTACTAGGTTAATTCCCGGAATGGCGGGACTGTCATATGTTGAAAGACTGGAACGACTAGGTTTGTATACACTGGAATTTAGAAGGATGAGAGGGGATCTTATCGAAACGTATAAGATTATTAAGGGGTTGGACACGTTAGAGGCAGGAAACATGTTCCCAATGTTGGGGGAGTCCAGAACCAGGGGCCACAGTTTAAGAATAAGGGGTAGGCCATTTAGAACAGAGATGAGGAAAAACTTTTTTAGTCAGAGAGTTGTGAATCTGTGGAATTCTCTGCCTCAGAAGGCAGTGGAGGCCAATTCTCTGAATGCATCCAAGAGAGAGCTAGATAGAGCTCTTAAGGATAGCGGAGTCAGGGGATATGGGGAGAAAGCAGGAACGGGGTACTGATTGAGAATGATCAGCCATGATCACATTGAATGGCGGTGCTGGCTCGAAGGGCCGAATGGCCTCCTCCTGCACCTATTGTCTATTGTCTATTGTCTTACTCCAGCACTTTCCAGGGACTTGCTTGCCAGATTCTCTCACCATATATTCATTGGTGTCATTAATCCAATTGAGTTATATTATTAATAAAGGCAAAAGATTTTGTACTTTAGCAATAGAACTTGCAAAATACCCCTCGCCAACACTCGATGGGCAGGGTTAAGAACGGCGTTTTAAAATTTGACAATGGAGCTGCTTATTACCCAGTGACTGGCATGTTGTGTGTGCGCATGCTCCATTCTCAGCAGCGTTGCGTAGAGCTGATTGCCAATGTTTTTGATCATCGACCATGGGATGTGATGCATTCCATCGTTAATTTTGCTTTGTGGCACAGTGAATTAACCCGTGAAACCTTCTGTCTCCCTGTCCTCCTCTCCAAAATGGTTCACCTTTGCCATCTTCCCAATTAAAACTTGTACAAAAAAAAGCAGGCAATGCATGTGTAGCCATGCCTCACAAAATAGGTCGGATCATCGAAGGAAGCCCCGCGGACCGCTGTGGGCAGCTGAAGGTGGGAGACCGTATACTGGCCGTCAACGAATGCTCCATCACCAACAAGTCCCACTCCGACATTGTCAACTTGATCAAGGAGGCCGGCAACACCGTCACTCTGTGCATCATTCCCGGGGACGGTGAGTCAACGGCTGTTTTCATTTCTATGGATGAATGAATACTTTATTCACAAAATGCTGGAGTAACTCAGCAGGTCAGGCAGCATCTCAGGAGAGAAGGAATGGGCGACGTTTCGGGTCGAGACCCTTCTTCAGACTGATGTCAGGGGGGCGGGACAAAGGAAGGATATAGGTGGAGACAGGAAGATAGAGGGAGATCTGGGAAGGGGGAGAAGGGAAGTGAGGGACAGAGGAACTACCTAAAGTTGGAGAAGTCGATGTTCGTACCGCTGGGCTGCAAGCTGCCCAGGCGAAATATGAGGTGCTGTTCCTCCAATTTCCGGTGGGCCTCACTATGGCACTGGAGGAGGCCCATGACAGAAAGATCAGACTGGGAGTGGGAGTGGGAGGGGGAGTTGAAGTGCTCGGCCACTGGGAGATCAGATTGGTTAACGCGGACCGAGCGCAGGTGTTGAGCGAAGCGATCGCCGAGCCTGCGTTTGGTTTTGCCGATGTAAAGAAGTTGACATCTGGAGCAGCGAATGCAATAGATGAGGTTGGAGGAGGTGCAGGTGAACCTCTGTCTCACCTGGAAAGACTGTTTGGGTCCTTGGATGGAGTTGAGGGGGGAGGTAAAGGGACAGGTGTTGCATCTCATGGCTTGGATGGAGTTGAGAAATGAATACTTTATTGTCACTTATCATATCATATCATATATCTACAGCCGGAAACAGGCCTTTTCGGCCCTCCAAGTCCGTGCCGCCCAGTGATCCCCGTACATTAACACTATCCTACACCCACTAGGGACAATTTTTACATTTACCCAGCCAATTAACCTACATACCTGTACGTCTTTGGAGTGTGGGAGGAAACCGAAGATCTCGGAGAAAACCCACGCAGGTCACGGGGAGAACGTACAAACTCCTTACAGTGCAGCACCCGTAGTCAGGATCGAACCTGTGTCTCCGGCGCTGCATTCGCTGTAAAGCAGCAACTCTACCGCTGCGCTACCGTGACACGTCATAGAGATATTCTTTGTTGAGCATACCCAAGGTGTGCAAAATGTTTAGAAGAATGAGGGGGGGGGGGTAACCTCATTGAAACTTAGCGAATAATGAAAGGCTTGGGTAGAGTGGATGTGGAGAGGATGTTTCCACTTGTGGGAGAGAGTCTAGGACCAGAGGTCACAGCGTCAGAATTAAAGGACGTTCCTTTAGGAAGGAGATGAGGAGGAATTTCTTTAGTCAGAGGGTGTTGAATCTGTGGAATTCTTTGCCACAGAAGGCTGTGGAGGCCAAGTCAGTGAATATTTTTAAGGCAGAGATAGATAGATTCTTGATTAATACGGGTGTCAGAGGTTATGAGGAGAAGACAGGAGAATGGGATTAGGAGGGAGAGATAGATCAGCCATGATTGAATGGCAGAGTAAACGATGAGCCGAATGGCCTAATTCTGCTCCTGTCACTTTATGAACTTAGAAATGTGTAGACACAAGTAACTGCAGTTGCTGGTTTACAAAAGAAAAGACACAAAGTGCTGGAGTAAACTCGTGCACTAAATGTTGCTCCCTTTATCATGTATTTGTAAATTGTCCCTCGTGTGTGTAGGGTAGTGTGCGGGGTGCGGGGTGATCGTTTGGTCGGTGCGGACTCGGTGGGCCGAAGGGCCTGTTTCGGCGCAGTATCTCGAGGAAGGTGCTGCCGTTTCTGTTGATGATTTGTTTTTTTGCTAAGCACCAGCAAAGAATTTTTGAGAGATTAGGGATCTTGCCGTTTTCAGTCCCCAACGTTATGTGGTCACACCTTGTAAAATTTATAGGATGCCCAAGGCTACCTGCTTTAAAGTCAATTTAATTTTAGCTTCATTGGAATCCAGTATCTTCACTGATGTTTTTGAAGGGTGCGAAGCCTAGATTTTCTGATTCACCGCGTCTATTAGTTCGGGACCCGAGCTTACGGTGACCGCACAAGTCAAATATCGGCCCTGGTGGGTAACACTGAGATTTCACCCTTTGCACCCTGGGTAGAATGGATGAGGAGAGGATGTTTCCACTGGTGGGAGAGTCCAGGAACAAAGGCCACAGCCTCAGAATTAAAGGACGTCCCTTCAGAAAGGAGATGAGAAGGAAATTATTTCGCCAGAGGGTGGTGAATCTGTGGAATTCATTGCCACAGACCAAGTCAATGGATATTCTTAAGGTGGAGATTGATAGATTCTTGATTAGTACGGGTGTCAGGGGTTATGGGGAGAAGGCAGGAGAATGGGGTTGAGAGGGAAAGATAGATCAGCCATGATTAAATCAAGGCAAAGTTGTTGGGCTGAATGGCCTAATTCTGCTCCGAGAACTCATGAACATATGAGCTTATAAATGTGTGTAAGGTAGACACAAGTAACTGCAGTTGCTGGTTTACAAAAGAAAAGACACAAAGTGCTGGAGTAAACTCGTGCACTAAACGTTGCTCCCTTTATCATGTATTTGTAAATTGTCCCTCATGTGTGTAGGGTAGTGTTAGTGTGTGGGGTGATCGTTTGGTCGGTGCGGACTCGGTGGGCCGATGGGGCCTGTTTCGGCACTGGAGAATAGGGTTGAGAGGGAAAGATTAGTAAAAATTCCAAAAATCAATGACCAGTGTCGGATAAACACAGGTATGTGCAGCAACTCTACCACTGTGCCAATAAAATAATTTTCCATAAAATGATTTTTCATGTGGAAGATGTACGATCTGCTGAAATAATATCTTGCGCTGACTATGTTTAAATGTTATGTTCCCTGCCGCTAGAATCCTCCAATCCATCCTTGCTAACAAATGCGGAAAAGATTGCAACGATCACAACCACTCACGCTCCACAGCAGCAACAACAGGAAGGACGGTAAGGAACGGTCTCGCGTCAACAATTGTGAAGGAAGCACTTCTACCTTTGTAGAAAATCAATTCCCTGGGGCATTTCAGAGAAGCAAATTTGGAACTGGGAGGACTGAATTTGGAACTGGGAGGACTGAAAACTCGGCTGGGACCTAGTCGATGATGTGGTCTCAGACAGAAATGGGTGGTTTCAGCAATGGACTTTAGACTTCGGAGATACAGCACGGAAATAGGCCCTTCGGCCCTTCGTGTCCGCGCCGACCAGCTTTCACCCCCTTACACTAACACCATCCTACACACTAGGGGGCAATTTTACAATTTTAACGAAGCCAATTCACCTACAAACCCGCACGTCTTTGAGTGTGGGAGGAAACCGGAGCGCCCGGAGAAAACCCACGCGGGTCACGGGGAGAACGTGCCAACTCATCATAGACAGCACCCGTAGTCAGGGTCGAGCACGGGTCTCTGGCGCTGTGAGGCAGCACGACTGTGCTGTCTGAAGAAGGGTTCCAATCCAAAACGTCGTCTACCCCTGCTCTCCAGAGATGCCGCCTGACCCGCTGAGTTACTCCAGCACTTTGTCCCTTTCTATGGTATAAACCAGCGCCTCCAGTTCCTTCCTACGCACAAAATGGGGTGAAGCTGTTCAACGTGCTAATTGAGAATCACTTGATTTTCCATTATTTTGTACAGCGATTGTTCTTCCTTTGATTTCAATGGTAACAGAGATGGCCTGTGTAATTGAATGACTTACAGTAAGAATAAAACCCTCACATGTCCTCGTTTTTGATTTTGTTTGAAGGAATAATGCCAAACCAAAGCCAGATGTATCATACGAATATAAATCAGCTCAGGTAAGTGGTTTAATTGAAATAAACGCAGAACCATTAGATCAGGGCAATTTAGAAAATTGGAGCACCGTGCTGTGTTGTGGCCCCAGTATTGGCTGATAGCAGTAAGAGTGTTTGAATAGGGCATTTTCACTAATTTGGAAAGCTCCAAAGTAGTTTTATTGTTGCCACTGATGTTCTTTCATAAGCAAACAAGCAAATTGGCCAATGTCACAATCCACCCAGCAAGCAGGTAGTATTAAAATTGGACTGTGATAATTTGCTGTCTGGTGAGCTTTCGCCCCTGAAAGGAAATGCCGAACTTCTAGTTTGAGACTTGTATCTCGGCAGCTGTGCAAAATGTTTTAATTTAGAGATACGGCGCGGATTCAGGTCCCTCGGCCCACTGCGTCCGCGCCGACCAGCGATCCCCGCACACTATCACTATCCTACACACGCTGGGGACAATTTACATTTTTACCCAGCCATTTAACCAACAAACCTGCGCGTCTTTGGAGTATGGGAGGAACCCGCAGATCTCGGAGAAAACCCACGCAGGTCACGGGGAGAACGTACAAAGTCCGTACAGACAGCACCCGTAGTTAGGATCGAACCCGGGTCTCTGGCGCTGTAAGGCAGTAGTTATACTGCTGATGCAGGGTAGAGGTAAAATGCACTCAATACAAGATGAACTTTTTTTTACACAGAGCAGTAAAAGGCATTGGCACACGAAACGTCACCCATACCTTCTATCCAGAGACGCTACCCGTCCCACTGATTTACTCCAGGTTTTTGTGTCTGTCTTTGGTTTAAACCGGCATCTTCAGTTCCTTCCTATGTATTGGCATGCCAGTTAGTAATCGGACACATATTGCTGTGCTGTAGATCTCTATGGGTTTATCTGGCGTATTGAGAAAAAGGATAGTCATTAATAAATTGTTATAGAGTGCTCGAGCTATACAGAATGGAAACGGGTTCATTTTCCACCCCTAACTCTCTTTGTCCATGCTGACCAAGTTGGCATTCTGGGGTCATCCCATATGCTTGCATTTGACCCATAACCATTCCTATTCATACATCTTGGTTTAGTTTAGAGATACAGCGTGGAAACAGGCCCTTCAGTCCAGCGAGTCCATGCCAACCGGCAATCACCCGTATACTAGTTCTATCCTATACACTACGGAAAATGTACACATAAACATATAAGATTATTAAGGGGTTGGACACGTTAGAGGCAGGAAACATGTTCCCAATGTTGGGGGAGTCCAGAACCAGGGGCCACAGTTTAAGAATAAGGGGTAGGCCATTTAGAACTGAGATGAGGAAAAACTTTTTCAGTTAGAGAGTTGTAAATCTGTCAGAAGCCAGTGGAGGCCAATTCTCTGAATGCATTCAAGAGAGAGCTAGATAGAGCTCTTAAGGATAGCGGAGTCAGGGGGTATGGGGAGAAGGCAGGAACGGGGTACTGATTAACAATGATCAGCCATGATCACATTGAATGGTGGTGCTGGCTCGAAGGGCCGAATGGCCTCCTCCTGCACCTATTGTCTATTGTCTATTGACCAATGTGCAATTGCATTTGTCAGTGTTTAGGTCATTGCGGCTGAAGTTTAGACTTTAGAGATACAGCACGGAAACGGGCCCTTCGGCCCACCGAGTCCATGCAGACCAGCCATCCCCGTACACTAGCACTATCCGACACACACGCGGGACAATTTACAATGATACCAAGCCAATTAACCTACAAATCGGCATTTGAGACTTGTATTTGTCTTTGGCGTGTGGGAGGAAACCGGAGCACCTGGAGAAATCCCACGCAGGTCACAGGGAGAACGTACAGATGAGCCCATCGAGAAAGATAGACACAAAAAGCTGGAGTAAATCAGCGGGCCAGGCAGCATCTCTGGAGAGATGGAAAGGGTGACGCTTCGGGTCGAGACCCTTCGACCTATGTAACTCCTCCGTTTTCCCCATGGCTAGATGCCACCCCACATGGTTTGAACCTGCTGACCTGATAATTTGAGGCAATCAATGAGATTTGTGAAACTTGCTTAGTATAGGTCCCCAGTGGCAACTAATACATGGACTGAACTAATCTGCAGACACGGTGCCCTAGTCAGCTAATGTTTTGGATGATGGCCAAGAAACCAAGACTGCACTGAACTCGACTAATTTTTTTTAAAATTCGTCCATCTTGATGGATTGAAACAAAGATGCATAGATACATAGACAATAGGTGCAGGAGGAGGCCATTCGGCCCTTCGGCCCTTCGAGCCAGCACTGCCATTCAATGTGATCATGGCTGATCATCCACAATCAGTACCCCGTTCCTGCCTTCTCCCCATACCCCTTGATTCCGCTAGCCCTAAGAGCTCTATCTAACTCTCATTTGAATGCATCCAGTGAATCGGCCTCCACTGCCTTCTGAGGCAGAGAATTCCACAAATTCACAACTCTGTGTGAAAAAGTTTTTCCTCATCTCAGTTCTAAATGGTCTACCCCTTATTGTTAAACTATGGCCCCTGGTTCTGGACTGCCCCAACATTGGGAACATGTTCCCTGCATCTAGCGTGGCCAATCCCTTAATAATCTTATATGTTTCAATAAGATCCCCTCTCATCCTTCTAAATTCCAGTATATACAAGCCTAGTCGCTCTATTCTTTCATCATATGACAGTCCCGCCATCCCGGGAATTAACCTCGTGAACCTACGCTGCATTCCCTCAATAGCAAGAATGTCCTTCCTCAAATTATGTCCAAACCTGCACACAGTACTCCAGGTGTGGTCTCAACAGGGCCCTGTACAACTGCAGAAGGACCTCGTGCTCCTATACTCAACTCCTCGCATTTTGAAGGCCAACGTGCCATTAGCTTTCTTCACTGCCTGCTGTACCTGCATGCTTACTTTCAGTGACTGATGTTCTAGGACACCCAGGTCTCGTTGTACGTCCCCTTTTCCTAACTTGACACCATTCAGATAATAATCTGCCTTTCTGTTCTTGCCTCCAAAGTGGATAACCTCACATTTATCCACATTAGACGGCATCTGCAATGCATTCGCCCACTCACACAACCTGTCCAAGTCATTCTACATCCTCCTAGCATCCTCTTCACAGTTCACACTGCCACCCAGCTTTGTGTCATCTGCAAATTTGCTAATGTTACTCTTAATTCCTTCATCTAAATCATTAATGCACATTGTAAATAGTTGCATTCCCAGCACCGAGCTTAGCGGTCCCCACTAGTCACTGGCTGCTATTCTGAAAGGGACCCGTTAATCCCTACTCTTTGTTTCCTGTCTGCCAACCAATTTTCTATCCATGTCAGTACCCAACCAATACCCCGTTCCTGCCTTCTCCCCATACCCCCTGACTCCGCTATCCTTAAGAGCTCTATCCAGCTCTCTCTTGAATGCATTCAGAGAATTGGCCTCCACTGCCTTCTGAGGCAAGAGAATTCCACAGATTCACAACTCTCTGACTGAAAAAGTTTTTCCTCATCTCAGTTCTAAATGGCCTACCCCTTATTCTTAAACTGTGGCCCCTTGTTCTGGACTCCCCCAACATTGGGAACATGTTTCCTGCCTCTAACGTGTCCAACCCCTTAATAATATTATACGTTGCGATAAGATCTCCTCTCATCCTTCTAAATTCCAGTGTATACAAGCCTAGTCGCTCCAGTCTATCAACATATGAATGTCCCGCCATTCCGGGAATTAACCTAGTAAACCTACACTGCACACCCTCAATAGCAAGGATATCCTTCCTTCCTTATTGTGCAAGTGCTCATTATCTCTGAGCTGACGAGTGAGTGCCTCTCTCTCTCTCTTCTGCTGCAATTGTTGATCTCAGTGACTTGTGTCTTTAAGGAGCCTGAGCTGTACACGGTGGAGCTGGATAAAGGACCAAAGGGCTTTGGGTTCAGTCTCCGCGGTGGCCGGGAATATAACATGGACCTGTACGTGCTCCGCTTGGCAGACGATGGTGCGGCCATCAGGAATGGGAAAATTAAGGTGAGCGCACGCACTGATTTACCACCAATCACCAAAAGAGGGGGTTGTACCATTAAGTTTAACAATGTTTGGCCCATCTAATGCAGAAGAGTCAAGTCAAGAGACTTTCTGGAATTTAGAAGGACGAGAGGGGATCTTATCGAAACGTATAAGATTATTAAGGGGTTGGACACGTTAGAGGCAGGAAACGTGTTCCCAATGTTGGGGGAGTCCAGAACCAGGGGCCACAGTTTAAGAATAAGGGGTAGGCCTTTTAGAACGGAGATGAGGAAAAACTTTTTCAGTCAGAGAGTTGTGAATCTGTGGAATTCTCTGCCTCAGAAGGCAGTGGAGGCCAATTCTCTGAATACATTCAAGAGAGAGCTAGATAGAGCTCTTAAGGATAGCGGAGTCAGGGGGTATGGGGAGAAGGCACGAACGGGGTACTGATTGAGAATGATCAGCCATGATCACATTGAATGGCGGTTCTGGCTCGAAGGGCCGAATGGCCTCCTCCTGCACCTCTTGTCTATTGTTTTATCATCATATCTCCCAGACAGATCAATGAAATCCTTACTTGCAGCAGCACAACACGCGTGTAAACATGGTACACTGTAAACAATATAATAAATGAAAACTTGCTCAGTTTATATATAAACTCACACATACGTGCACGCACACATACGCACACACACATATATATATATACATATACACACACACACACACATGTGCACACACACATGCACACACACACGCACACACACATATATATATATATACACACACGCACACACGCATATATTATATATAGATACACACACAAATACATGCACGCATACATACATACATACATACATACATATCCCGCAGCCCCGCTCTTGCTCCCCCTCCCCCCATTTGTAACAAGGGCAGAGCCCCCCTTGTCCTCACCTTCCACCCCATCAGCCGTCGCATACAGCACATAATCCTCTGACATTTTTGCCATCTCCAACGGGATCCCACTACTGGCCACATCTTTCCATCTCCACCCCTTTCTGCGTTCCGCAGAGACCGTTCCTATGGAAACTTCCTGGTCAACTTGTCCCTTCCCACCCAAACCACCCCCTCCCCAGGTACTTTCCCCTGCAACCGCAGGAGATGCAACACCTGACCCTTCACCTCCCCCCCTCGACTCCATCCAAGGACCCAAACAGTCTTTCCAGGTGAGGCAGAGGTTCACTTGCACCTCCTCCAACCTCATCGACTGTATCCTCTGTTCCAGGTGTTAACCTCTCCACATTGGCGAAACCAAATGCAGCCTCCGCTCAGTCCGTCTCAACCAATCTGATCTCCCGATGGCTCAGCACTTCAACTCCCCCTCCCATTCCCAATCTGACCTTTCTGTCCTGGGCCTCCTCCATTGTCAGACTGAGACCCAGCGCAAATTGGAGAAACAGCATCTCATATTTCGCTTGGGTAGTTTACACCCCAGCGGTATGAACATTGACTTCTCTAACTTCAAATTGCCCTTGCTTTCCCTCGCTCTCCATCCCCTCCCCCTTCCCATTTCTCCCACCAGTCTTACTGTCTCCGACTACATTCTATCTTTGTCCTGCCCACTCCTCTGACATCAGTCTGAAGAAGGGTCTTGACCCGAAACGCCACCCATTCTTTCTCTCCAGAGATGCTGCCTGACCTGCTGAGTTCCTCCAGCATTTTGTGCCCACCTTCGATTTAAAGCAGCATCTGCAGTTCTTTCCTACATACATTAATGCGCACATACATACATCATACACATAAAAACACACAAACAAACAAGACAAAACCAATGCCTTTATCCCTTTAACCAGTGCCTTTACCCTGTATCTGTATACTGTGGACGGCTTCATTGTAATCATGTTGAGTGTTTCCGCTGACTGGATAGCGAGCAATAGACAATAGACAATAGACAATAGGTGCAGGAGTAGGCCATTCAGCCCTTCGAGCCAGCACCGCCATTCAATGCGATCATGGCTGATCACTCTCAATCAGTACCCCATTCCTGCCTTCTCCCCATACCCCCTCACTCCGCTATCCTTAAGAGCTCTATCCAGCTCTCTCTTGAAAGCATCCAACGAACTGGCCTCCACTGCCTTCTGAGGCAGAGAATTCCACACCTTCACCACTCTCTGACTGAAAAAGTTCTTCCTCATCTCCGTTCTAAATGGCCTACCCCTTATTCTTAAACTGTGGCCCCTTGTTCTGGACTCCCCCAACATTGGGAACATGTTTCCTGCCTCTAATGTGTCCAATCCCCTAATTATCTTATATGTTTCAATAAGATCCCCCCTCATCCTTCTAAATTCCAGCGTATACAAGCCCAATCGCTCCAACAGAAATGCTTTTCATTAATAATCACCTCAGCTGAACTAGACAATGAAACTTTATGTCAAAGAACAGATGAAGCTGAGAGGGAGTGAATGGATAACAGGGTAATGGAGACAAAGGGAAATGCAGGTGTGGGAATCGCAAGCAAAATACAAAGTGCTGGAGGAACTGAGCGGGTCAGGCGACATTTGTGTCGGGAATGGACCGGCATTGTTTCGGGTGTGGACACTTCTTCAGGCTGGCTGGAGCAGTGGAGGGAAAGCTGGAATATAGAGGAGGGGACGGGAGGAAACCTGGTGAGTGATAGGTGGATGGTGGTGAGGGGAGTGTTTGATCAGCAGGTGTGTGGTAAAGGCTAGTGGTGAAACGGGAGATAGAGGGTGTCGGACAAGGAGAGAAGCAGAGTGAAATGTAAAGCCAGAGGGAGGGATATGGGTGGAAGGAGACAGGGGAAGGCAGGGAGATAAGAACGAAGGGAAGGAAGAATAGAAAGGCAGATTATTATCTGAATGGTGTCAAGTTAGGAGGAGGGGGGGTTCAACGAGATCTGGGTGTCCTAGTGCATCAGTCAATGAAAGGAAGCATGCAGGTACAGCAGGCAGTGAAGAAAGCCAATGGAATGTTGGCCTTCGTAACAAGAGGAGTTGAGTATAGGAGCAAAGAGATCCTTCTACAGTTGTACCGGGCCCTGGTGAGACCGCACCTGGAATACTGTGTGCAGTTTTGGTCTCCAAATTTGAGGACGGATATTCTTGCTATGGAGGGCGTGCAGCGTAGGTTCACTAGGTTAATTCCTGGAATGGCGGGACTGTCGTATGTTGAAAGGCTGGAGCGATTGGGCTTGTATACACTGGAATTTAGAAGGATGAGGGGGGATCTTATTGAAACATATAAGATAATTAGGGGATTGGACACATTAGAGGCAGGAAACATGTTCCCAATGTTGGTGGAGTCCAGAACAAGGGGCCACAGTTTGAGAATAAGCGGTAGGCCATTTAGAACGGAGATGAGGAAGAACTTTTTCAGTCAGAGGGTGGTGAAGGTGTGGAATTCTCTGCCTCAGAAGGCAGTGGAGGCCAGTTCGTTGGATGCTTTCAAGAGAGAGCTGGATAGAGCTCTTAAGGATAGCGGAGTGAGGGGGTATGGGGAGAAGGCAGGAACGGGGTACTGATTTAGAGTGATCAGCCATGATCGCATTGAATGGCGGTGCTGGCTTGAAGGGCTGAATGGCCTACTCCTGCACCTATTGTCTATTGTCTATTGAAGGACTTGGGGATGGGAGATGAGCGTGTGAAGGAGGGGGGAGGAGCAGGATGACTGGGAGAGTGGGAGACAGTGGGAAAAATTCAACATGTCAGTTTAGTTTTTAGTTTAGTTTAGAGATACAGCGAGGATACAGGCCCTTTGGCCCACTGAGTCCGCACCGACCAGCGACTCCTATACACCAGCGCTTATCCAGCACGCTAGGGACCATTTACTGAAGGCAATTAACATACAAACCTGTACGTCATTGGAGTATGGGAGGAAACAGGAGCGCCCGGAGGAAAACCCACACAGGTCACAGGGAGAACGTCCAAACTCCGTACAGACAGCACCCGTAGTCAGGATCAAGCCCGGGTCTCTGGCGCCGGCCGGAAGGCAGCAACTCTACCGCTGCGCCACCGTGCCGCCATTGTTGATTTTCAAGGAAACCGAAAGAATAGTTTTAGCTCAAGACTGAAAATCCTGGTTTTGCGGCACGGTAGCGCAGCGGTAGAGTTGCTGCTTTACAGCGAATGCAGCGCCGGAGACTCAGGTTCGATCCTGACTACGGGTGCTGCACTGTAAGGAGTTTGTACGTTCTCCCCGTGACCTGCGTGGGTTTTCTCCGAGATCTTCGGTTTCCTCCCACACTCCAAAGACGTACAGGTATGTAGGTTAATTGGCTGGGTAAATGTAAAAATTGTCCCTAGTGGGTGTAGGATAGTGTTAGTGTACGGGGATCGCTGGGCGGCACGGACTTGGAGGGCCGAAAAGGCCTGTTTCCGGCTGTATATATATGATATGATATGATGATATGAGACATTTAATGTTGCAGGAAAATAATAGGACTTGCACACGAGTTCACAAATTCAAAATATTAGAGAAGTTCAACGACTTAAGAAGACTGGGAAAGATAACTGTGTTGCATGGTTTTAACCAAAACTTAGATGCTTATCGCTTTCCGATATTTCTGTTCCAAGGAGAAAACGTTGGTGCACTGGTCAAATAAGATGAATAATCTTCAGTGACCGTTGTGTGTATCTGGGCAGTCGAATTATTTGCCAGGTTAAAATGATGGCGCCCAAGTTTACAAGCAAAAATATTTAGGAAAAAGAACCTCTACCTTTCCTCACGTTGAAACTAGAGGTGACCTTTCCATCCCACCAGAAATAGTCTCTCACACTATCATTTTCATTTCATGCAGATTATTAGTGCATGCATAATGTCTAATGATGATCAGAATGACGCTCTTGAGTTATTTTTGAATCTGTCTTTTGCGTGATGTTGATATATATTTTTTAGTTTCGCTTATTTTAATATTGTCACGTGTACCGTACCGAGGTGCAGTGAAAAGCATTTTGCTGCGTTCTAACCAGCCAGCAAAGAGACTATACATGAGGAGAAGGGTCTCGACCCGAAACATCACCCATTCCTTCTCTCCAGAGATGCTGCCAGTCCCGCTGAGTTACTCCAGCATTTTAGATTTTTTAGATACAGTGCAGAAACAGGCCCTTCGGCCCACCGGGTCCGCGCCGCCCAGCGATCCCCGCACATTAACACTATCCTACACCCAATAGGGACAATTTTTACATTTGCCCAGCCAATTAACCTACAAACGTCTTTGGAGTGTGGGAGGAAACCGAAGATCTCGGAGGAAACCCACGCAGGTCACGGGGAGAACGTACAAACTCCGTACAGACAGCCCCCTTAGTCAGGATCGAACCTGAGTCTCTGGCGCTGCATTCGCTGTAAGGCAGCAACTCTACCGCTGCGCCACCGTGCCGCCCTTTTTGTGTCTATCTTCAGTGTAAGCCAGCATCTGCAGTTCCTTCCTACACATGATTACAATCAGGTCGTCCACAGTATACAGATGCAGGATAAAATTTTGTGTAGTGTAGTTTATTGTCACATGTGCCAAGGCACAGTGAAAAGCTTTTGTTGCGTGCTAACCAGTCAGCGGAAAGACAATATATACATGGTTGCATTCGAACCATTCACTGCGTACCGATACAGGAAAAAGAGAAGAACATTTAGTGCAAGACATAGTCCAGTAAAGTCCGATTAAGGTTACTCCAAGGGTCTTCAATGAGGTAAATAGTAGACCTTTTTAAATGGTATAACGTTTAGTGCAAGATTATGTCCGATTAAAGATCGAAGGTCTTCAGTGGGGTAGGTGAGAGGTCAGGACTGCTTTTTACAATAGTAGTTTGAATATATACCTTAAAATCCTGTTTATGACAAATAGAATCTTAAAAAATAAAGTACAATTAGGTTTAGGTTTATTATGTCACATGTACTAAAGGTACAGTAGCTATGGGGAGAGGTTGAGTAGGCTGGGACTCTATTCCTTGGAGTGCAGGAGGTTAAGGGGTGATCTTATAGAGGTGTACAAAACATATGAGAGGAATAGATCGGGGGAAATGCATAAAGTCTCTTGCCAGAGTAGGGAAATCGAGAACCAGAGGACATAGGTTTAAGGTGAGGAGGGGGAAGATTTAATGGGAACCTGAGGGCTAACTTTTTCTCACAAAGGGTGGTGGGTGAATGGAACGAGCTTCCAGAGGAGGTAGTTGAGGCTGGGACTATCACAACATTTAAGAAAATTTTAAGATAGGTAATCCTCTACAGGATTAGAGCGATATGGGCCAAACGCAGGCAGGTGGGACTAGTGTAGATGGGACATGTTTTGGGCAAGTTGGCCGAAGGGCCTGTTTCCACTCTGTATGACTCTATGACCTTCGATTCCCTCAATGAATTTTACTGTATTAAAAATGCTGATTATCTGTAGTAAATCTGTGGAATTCTCAGCCACAGAAGGCAGTGGAGGCCAATTCACTGGATGTATTCAAGAGAGTAGATTTCGCTCTTAGGGTCTAACGGAATCTAGGGATATGGGGACAAAGCAGGAACGGGAAACTGATGTTGGATGATGAGCCATGATCATATTGAATGGCAGTGCTGGCTCAAAGGGTCAGCTGGCCTACTCCTGTACCTATTTTCTAGGTTTCTACGTCTATGTTCCCTGTACGCAGTGCAATTGTGTCTAGGGTTGCCAACTTCCTCACTCCCAAATACGGGACAAGGTGGCATCAC
Source organism: Rhinoraja longicauda (assembly GCF_053455715.1). Lineage (NCBI taxonomy): Eukaryota > Metazoa > Chordata > Chondrichthyes > Rajiformes > Arhynchobatidae > Rhinoraja > Rhinoraja longicauda. Next base: position 39,777,936 of record NC_135969.1, read on the forward strand.
CGCCCCGCGCCCCACGTGACATCACCCAGCCAGCGGCCACGTGCTCCCGCTCCACCAATGGCGGCCGCCCGGGCCGGGAGGCCGCCATTGGTGGAGCGGGAGCACATTGCCGCTGGCTGGGTGAGGTCACGCGGGGCGGTGACGTCACTCTTTGTCCCTTCGTTGGGAGTGAGGGAGTTGGCAACCCTACTAATACGGGACAAGGGCGGTCCCGTACGGGACAAGGGCGGTCCCGTACGGGACAAACCAATTTAGCCCAAAATACGGGATGTCCCGGCTAATACGGGACAGTTGGCAACCCTAATTTTGGCCCACCCCTCACCACCACTGTTACTCATCCCTCATGTAGCCAAGTTCAATGCCTTTCTCACTTTGCATTTGTTAGTACTAGTACCACTTTGAAAATGTGCTCCCATTTCCACTCATGCTAACATTCATACAATGACTCAGATGAATTTACTATCCTGATATCACTCACCCATAATTTCACCACAAAACAACTCCACCAGTGCTCTGCAGATTTAGCCATCACTGTATTATGTTTAGTTTAGTTTCGCAAGTTAGATATTCCACACCATTAAAGTTACTGCCTCCATTTTATCTTGCATTACCAAATGGCCCGATGAACCTCCATTCGGTAAATAAAGAAATAATACTTTGTTTAGTTTAAAGATACAGCGCGGAAACAGGCCCTTCGGCCCACCGAGTCCATGCCGACCAGCGATCCCCGCACACTGACACCACCCTACACACAGTAGGAACACGTTACAATTTTACCGAAGCCAATTCACCTCCAAACCAGTACGTCTTTGGAGCGTGGGGAGAAACCAGAGATGACAGTTTAAGGATAAGGGGGAAGTCTTTTAGGACCGAGATGAGAACGTTTTTTTTCACACAGAGAGTGGTGAATCTGTGGAATTCTCTGCCACAGAAGGTAGTTGAGGCCAGTTCATTGGCTATATTTAAGAGGGAGTTAGATGTGGCCCTTGTGGCTAAAGGGGTCAGGGGGTATGGAGAGAAGGCAGGTACGGGATACTGAGTTGGATGATCAGCCATGATCATATTGAATGGCGGTGCAGCCTCGAAGGGCCGAATGGCCTACTCCTGCACCTATTTTCTATGTTTCTATCCCGGAGAAAATCCACGCAGGTCACGGGTAGAACGTGCAAACTCCGCACAGACGGCACCCGTAGTCAGGATGGAACCCGGGCCTCGGGCGCTGTGAGGCAGCGACTTTACCGCTGTGGCTCCGTGCCGTCCCCAATGTTTGGTGAACATAAATCTCTGTTTTAAAGTTAAAGGTCTCGTCAGATACAAGAGCCTGATTTAATCCAATTTAGCCCCATCTAATATCATGGCGTCTCGAAATGATCAGCAGTATTTCACTGGATGTGGTGTTCAGCATCTAATAACATTACAAGCTTCATCAAGTTGTGATTGGGTTTTACAGGGGTTCAAGTGACAGTCGGGAGACAGGCGCAAATTATTTCAATTATCCCCCTGTCGCTTTTCCAGCTGCTGATGCCGTTTAATAAATGCGTGCAGATTTTAATATCTTTTCATGTTATTGCATTTTAGCAAAGCACGTGTTATCTTTCAACAATACCTAGGAGCTCAATGGCACATCAGCTCCGAACCTTAATATAAATCATTGCTTTGTTGAGGTTTTTCTTCATGCGCTCTTTGGTCCAAAGAGCTCTCAGTTTTAATTTGAAGCAACCTGTGTCATCGGGACCAGGAAGCCACAGGTTCATTTGCTGCTCTACACAGGATGGGTTTGTCTCAGTTTGAACAATTAGGGCGGCACGGTGGCGCAGCGGTAGAGTTGCTGCCTCACAGCACCAGAGACCCAGGTTCGATCCTGACTATGGGTGCTGTCTGTATGTACGTTCTCCCCCGTGACCTGCGTGGGTTTTCTCCGAGTGCTCCGTTTCCTCCCACACGCCAAAGACGTGAAGCTTTGTAGGTTAATTGCCTTCAGTTAGATTGTAAATTGTCCCCAGTGTGTAGGATAGTGCTAGTGTCCAGGGTGATTGCTGGTCAGTGCGGACTTGGTGGGCCGAAGGGCCTGTTTCCGCGCTGAATGTCTAAAGTCTAAATTAATGGGTTCACCCTGTTTGACCTCTAAACTGCGGAGACTTTTTTTTGGCTCTGGAACATGGGAGGTTGAGTTACTCCAGAATTTTGTGTCTACCTATTATTACTTAAGTGCAAGGCATTTGACAAACATTTGCCAACATGGACATGGAGATCTTCATCCAGAGAAATACTCTGGATGATTTTGCTTTCCTTTTAATTTTTTTTATTTTTTATTATTACACTACAGCATAGGAATGGGTGAATTACTCCAGCATTTTGTGTTTATCTTTGGTGTAAACCAACATCTGTAGTTCCTTCAGATAAGTTCAGTTTAGTTTATTGTCACGTGTACCGAGGTACAGTGAAAAACTTTTGTTGCGTGCTAACCAGTCAGCGGAAAGACAATACATGATTACAGCTAATCCATTTACAGTGTAAAGATGCATGATAAGGGAATAATGTTTAGTGCAAGATAAAGCCAGCAAAGTCTGATCAAGGATAGTCCGAGGGTCACTGATGAGGTAGATAGTAGTTCAGCACTGCTCTCTGGTTGTGGTAGGATGGTTCAGTTGCCTGATAACAGCTGGGAAGAAACTGTCCCTGAATCTGGAGGTGTGCGTTTTCACATTTCTGTGCCTTTTGCCCGATGGGAGAGGGGAGAAGGGGGAGTGGCCAGGGTGCGACTCTTCCTTGATTATGCTGCTGGCCTTGCCGAGGCAGCGTGAGGTATAAATGCACTAACTTCTATTTATGGTTATGTCACCTTCTAGGTCGGAGATGAAATTCTGGAGATCAATGGAGAAACGACCAAGAACATGAAGCATTCTCGCGCGATAGAGCTGATTAAAAATGGCGGTCGAAGAGTCAGCCTATTTCTCAAACGTGGAAATGGTTATGTGCCAGAATATGGTGGGTTGCCCTATGAAAACGTTACTTTCTTCTCACCATGAGTGATTTTTTTTTTTTCTTTCTCATATATTTTTTTATGTTAAAATCTAGGATTTTTTTTCCCCTTCTTTCACAAATGTACAGCTTCCGGTTCTTATCAGCTGCCACTAATTCTGCTCATTCACCATTTCTATGAGGAATGGGCTGGAGAATGTATGTGATTAGTTAGGACAGGCAATAATACCTGTCCATATGAAATTCTCAATAGTTCAAATGCCTAATGAGAATACTATAAACCCTAATGTCACAGTTCGACAGGAATGATACGACATTTTAACTTTACACCCCGTGGCCAAATCTCGAGTAGAAGTGTTCTAATATTTATTAATTTAAGTTATCATGTTTATTTATAGTATTTTAAAGACACCAGACTTTATATTCTTTTAGTTGTAAACATTTAGCTGTGGATAGAGCAATCCTTGCTACCAATGGAAAATGTGCAGAATAGGGTCACATAGTCACAGAGTGAGACAGCGTGGAAACAGACCCCTGGGCCCAACTTGCCCACACCGGCCAACATCTCCCAGCTACACTAGTTCCACCTGCCCGCGTTTGACCCATATCCCCTCCCAAACCTGTCCTTTCCATGTACCTGTCTGTTTCTTAAACATTGCCTCAACTACCTCCTCTGGCAGCTCGTTCCATACCCCCACCACCCTTTGTGTGAAAATGTTACCCCCCAGATTCCTATTAAATCTTTTCCCTTTCACCTTGAACCTGGGTCCTCTGGTCCTCGATTCACCTACTCTGGGCAAGAGACTCTGTGCATCTACCCGATCTATTCCTCTCATGATTTTATACACCTCTATAAGATCACCCCTCATCTTCCTGCGCTCATGTACATATACATTAATTTTGCTCTCGTAATTGCCTCACTGATCCTCCAGGCCTTTTCTCTGGGAAGTTAGGCCTTTAAGATGATGTATCCAAAAAGGAATAACTTCCGTCCCCCCTGATAATTTGTATAACGTTATGCTGCTCTCCCGAGAAACGCGTGAAGTTTCAAGAGTTTAAAAAAACACAAGAACAGTTGCACCCACCAACATCCCTCTCGAGACCAAATGAAGGGGATTATTATCTATTATTTTAAAATAATACCTAATGACCAAAAATAGAACTCTGAACTTTTGATTTCTTTTGTTTTAAAATCTCCATTGAAGTGATCTCTCTGTGTAAGGGTATATATTTTTGTAACAAGTTCTGTAATTACTTTTAACGCAGTTCATAACTTGCAGAGTTTGTACATATTGAAATGAATCATTGTTTACATACTATTTTGACTCACTGTACTGTGATAAACAAATGGTGTGAAATTCCCATTAGTGCTTTCTGGTGCTCTTTTTGCTGTGTCTTTTGGTTCTGCTTTTGCAGTCTAATTGTTTGTTTTTTTTGCCTGGACAATCTGACTGGAACTATAATAAACATCTTTCCATGATCAACAGACTGATCAATTCTGGTGCTGCTTACTAATAGGGAATCTAAATCTTTCTTCTGCTCTTTTTCTCTCACTCTCTCTCTCTCGTCTTTCATGGGCGCTGGTCTCTCCGCTCCTCCCCCTCAGCGATGGTGCCTCCTAATCTCTCCTCATGCATGAGAAGCGACAAGCATGAGGACGCTTGCTTCTACTTAATGGGCCCTAATCAAAACACGGTTGGTAGTTCAATCAATATTTGCTGCTTCCATCTCGCCGCTCTGCTTGTAAAGGCTCATGCTATGTTCCATCTATATCCCCCCCCAGACGCGCATCAACGAGTGTGCTCGCATCCGTCAGCGCGATCTTCCCACTGACGGTGCTGGCAGGACTCACGCACCCACATCTTTGGGGTGCAAGCTCTTTGCCAGGGAGTCCCTCCCCCCCCTCATGCTATCATGGCTGTTATGTGGTAGTTGTGCTGCTTTGCCGAGATCTAGTATCTCATTCGAAATTGGCATGTCCACCTGATCCATCAAAGCCATTGGATATCCATGCGGGTACACTGGTGCCGAAGCAAAGAACTGCGGGCGCTGGTTGACACACAGAAGGACACCGAGAGCTGGGGTAACTCAGCGGGTGAGGCAGCATCTCTGGAGGACATGGACAGGCAACGTTACAGGTCGGCACGCTTCTTCCGGCTTGAAACGTCGCCCCGTCAAGTCTGAAGAAGGGTCCCGACCCCCAAACATCACCTGTCCATGTTCTCCAGAGATGTCGCCTGGTCCGCTGAGTTACTCCAGCACTTTGTGTCCTTTTTTCAGTATAAATTAATGCTGCCTAGTTTTCATTGACAACAGGAGCATTTGCCCCTGAGACTTCATTTTATTGAGGCAAAGATCTGAAATGAAATACTGGATGAAAGGGAGACCTGTCGTTGGTAATAATGTCTTTTCAATTTCAAATTTTGCTTCCTTATGGAAACTTAAGAACTCATCCATAATTCACACTACTCGATCATGCTTTGGAACTGGAACTTTCAATACTGCTGATGGTGTGTTTGACAGGCAATATCAGATGAGTCAGTTGTTAATGGCCATGCCCCTGCTGTGGTACCCTCCTCTTTTCGAAATTAATGAATGGGCAACTGAGCAAATTTGACCCTCATTCGCTTAATGCTCATTATGCACGTTGGTCAGAATTGAAAGTTTCACCGAAAGATTATTAACGTAAAATCGCCTTTCGTTCCCATAATTCGGAGAGAACAGTAAGGAACACTTCGCAAGTACTTAATGCATTGTGTGATTTGTTATATGGAGCCCTGTCCAATTGCCTTTAAGATTTGCAGAGGTGCAAATAATGTAATAATGGCAAAAAGTCACAAGTTTCAGTTTGCAAACCTTAATCTTAAAAATCTTTTGCAGAGGTGCAAAGATTTTTAAGATTAAGATTTGCAAACTGAAATCTTGTGACATTTTGCCATTATTACACAACATATCACGCTCAATTTGTTACTGTACGGTGCAGAAAAGGGATAGAATTTGTGGTTGCCTTGTGTTTCGGCGCTAATAATATTGAATCGCCGCCCTTTGGGCTAAAATATGATAACTTCATTAATTTGTGTTGCAGTTCTCCTGATGCAAGTTCCTGAAGTCCTCTTCCTCTGTTTGACCTTGTTCATAACCCATGCTATTAACTTACACAAACACCATATCAAATCTTCAATGAAAGAGAGATGTTCAGGTTCAGATGTGATAGGAGCGGAATTAGGCCATTCAGCCCATCGAGTCTACTCTGCTATTCAATCATGGCTGATCTATCTCTCTCCTAACCCCATTCTCCTCCCTTCTCCCCATAAACCCTTGACACCTGTACCAATCAAGAATATGTCTATCTCTGCCTCAAATATATCCACTGACGGCCTCCGCGGCCTTGCGTTGCTTTCTCTTGATAGATGAATTCCACAGATTCACCGTCCACGACTAAAGAAATTCCTCCTCATCTCCTTCCTAAAGGAACGTCCTTCAATTCTGAGGCTATGACCTCGAGTCCTAGACTTTCCTACTAGTGGAAACATCCATTCCACATCCACTCTATCCAGGCCTTTCACGATTCAGTGTTTCTATGAGGTCCTTCTAAACGTTGCGTTCCTGAATACCACTTTAATCGTTTATCGCAACACACTATGAATATTACCAACCCTGGACACTATATGCTAACACTTTTGAGGGCACACTTCTGTGCTTAAGCTGAACAAATTTGAGATTGTTGCATTAACACTGGATCTTTCACGTAATAAGATCTTAGTTGCATCTAATGACTGTAAAAGTATGTTCCCTGCCATAATGGGAAGAAAGAAAAGCCATCTATCATGGTATCCAAATTAACATTGGGAGCTGGGATGGTAAGAATGGATGAACGTTAGTTAGTTAGTTAGTGTCTGAAGAAGGGTCTCGACCCGAAACGTCACCCATTCCTTCCCTCTAGAGATGCTGCCTGTCCCGCTGAGTTACTCCAGCTTTTAGTTAGTTAGTTTAATTTATTGCCACATGTACCGAGGTACAGTGAAAAGATTTTGTTGCGTGCTAACCAGTCAGCAGAAAGACAATACATGATTACAATCGAACCATTTACAGTGTGCAGATACATGATAAGGGAATAACGTTTAGTGCAAGTTAAAGCCAGCAAAGTCCGATCAAGGATAGTCCGAGGGTCACCAATGAGGTAGATAGTAGTTCAGCGCTGCTCTCTGGTTGTGATAGGATGGTTCAGTTGCCTGATAACAGCTGGGAAGAAACTGTCCCTGAATCTGGAGGTGTGCGTTTTCACATTTCTGTACTTTTTACCTGATGGGAGAGGGGAGAAGAGGGAGTGGCCAGGGTGCGACTGGTCCTTGATTGTGCTGCTGGCCTTGCTGAGGCAGCGTGAGGTATAAATGGAGGCAATAGAAGAGTGAATAAAATAATTAATAGAAGAAAAAATAGGTTGATGTGGTTCATGAAAATTGGGACTGGATTCTGCATCTACAAGTGGAAGAGAACGGATCACAAGAATGTTACTACATCTTATAGAAATGTATAAACGTCTTAAGGGATTGGACAGGCTAGATGCAGGAAAAATGTTCCCGATGTTGGGGGAGTCCAGAACCAGGGGTCACAGTTTAAGAATAAGGGGTCGGCCATTTAGGACTGAGATGGGGAAAAATCTTTTCACCCAGTGGGTTGTGAATCTGTGGAATTCTCTGCCACAGAAGGCAGTGGAGGCCAATTCACTGGATGTATTCAAGAGACAGTTAGATTTAGCTCTTAGGGCTAACGGAATCAAGGGATATGGGGAAAAAGCAGGAACGGGGTACGGATTTTGGATGATCAGCCATGCTCATATTGAATGGCTGTGACAACTTGAAGGGCCGAATGGCCTCCTCCTGCACCCATTTTCTATGTTTCTATCCAAGCCTGCAGCCTTGGACATTGAAGATGATACAAGTTGAGGCATTCATTGGGATCCACCAAATGTTAATGTGTTTTGATCTCTTCTGCCTTAACAACACACCATTCTAGGTTTAACTGGGAATGTAGAGTTCCTATATCTTCTAAAACCATGCAGCAAGTTTATGTATTCCCTTGTTTTTAACATTGGAGACAAATTAGTCTTTGTCATGTCATTTTTTAACTTCTAGTTCTAGATATATATTATGGAAATAGGCCCTTCGGCCCATCGAGTCCATTCCAACAATCGGTCGCCCCTTGCAATAGATCTACAATGGTTCTATGCCATCCCACTTTTGCGTCCACGAGGTAAAATTACAGAAGCCATTTAAGCCACAAACCCGCACGTCTTTGGGCCGTGGGAGGAGAACAGGGAGAACGTGCAAGCTCCGCACAGACAGCGCCCACAGTCAGGATCGAACCCGTCAACCGTCGGAACTGCGATTAAAGCTATCTGACTTCAGATGTGAGGCAGCAGCATAACAATAATTGGTGGAGTGCTACCTATCTGCCCTAATCTTGGACGAAGACTCACGACTGAACCTCGTGTAGGAAAGAACTGCAGGCGCTGGTTTAAACCGAAGATAGACACACACAAAAAGCTGGAGCAACTCAGCGGGTCAGGCAGCATCTCTGGAGAAAAGGAATTGGTGACGAATTCCTGAGTCGGGTCGAGATCCGCTGAGTTACTCCAGCTTTTCACGACTCAACGTTTCTGCTCAGCAAGAGAGCTATAAACAACACTCAGCCCAGTGAATATCAATTGCTCGATAAATGTAGCCCAACAGCTAAAAGATTACCCAGGCTGGAAATGGATAGGACATAAATGAATACCTTGTTCTATTTTAAATGCCACATCCCTTTAGTTAAATGGATCATGTGATAAAATACAAAGACCAAAAATCGCTTGATGGTTTTAGGCCTCAGAGTTTTCCCTTGTTCTAACTGAATGGAACAACGTCAATGTATTTTAAAGTTTAGAAGAATGAGGGAGGACCTCATTGAAACGTACAGAGTGGTGAAAGGCTTGGATAGACTGGATGTGGAGAGGATGTTTCCACTGGTGGGAGAGTCTAGGACCAGAGGCCACAGCCTCAGAATTAAAGGACGTTCTTTTAGGAAGGAGATGAGGAGGGATTTCTTTAGTCAGGGGATGGAGATTCTGTGGAATTCATTGTCACAGAAGGCTGTGGAGGCCAAGTCAGTGGATATTTTTAAGGCAAAGATAGTTAGATTCTTGATTAGTACGGGTGTCAGGGGTTATGGGGAGAAGGCAGGAGAATGGAGGGAGAGATAGGAGGGAGAGATAGACCAGACATGATTGAATGGCAGAGTGGACTTGATGGGCCGAATGGCCTAATTCTGCTCCTATCACATGATCTTATGATTTGACATTTTCCCATTCAATCGGTTTGATTCGATTTGTTTTGCCCAACTTTTGAAAGAATAATTGATTCCTCTGCCCACTCAGCGCCTGTTCCAATAGGTTACAATGAACTTGTTTCAAATATCAACCTGAGTTTACAATTGTGGAACGTTACACAAAAAAAACAAAGATGGGATCTGTATCAGTGGAGTCCTGAGAAGCATCTTCCTCTTCCTCTTGCGACTGTGTGAGATCACAGCAAGGGGACAGGCTAACCTTTCCTTGTCCTAACTGGTCTGAAGAAGGGCCTCGACCCGAAATGTCACACATTCCTTCCCTCCAGAGATGATGCCTGTCCTGCTGAGTTACTCCAGCTTTTTGTGTCTATCTTCAGTTTAAACCAGCATCTGCAGTTCCTTCCTACACTAACTATTTATTTGTTCAGTCTGACATTTTGTTGTCTATATATCAACATACTTTGATCCCGGTGAATCTTGGGTATTAATGGTACATCTTTATCCAAGCAAGGGGCAGCACGGTGGCGCAGCGGTAGAGTTGCTGCCTTACGGCGCCAGAGACCCGGGTTCGATCCTGACTAAGGGTGCTGTCTGTATAGGGTTTGTACATTCTCCCCGTGACCGCGTGGGTTTTCTCCGGGTGCTCCGGTTTCCTCCCACACTCCAAAGGAGTACAGGTTTGTAGGTTGATTGGCTTGGTATAAATTTAAATTGTCCCTAGTTGGACTTTCATATGAAGAAAGACTGGATAGACTAGGCTTATACTCGCTGGAATTTAGAAAACTGAGGGGGGATCTTATAGAAACATATAAAGTTCTTAAGGGGTTGGAGAGGCTAGATGCGGGAAGATTGTTCCCGATGTTGGGGAAGTCCAGAACCAGGGGTCACAGCTTAAGGATAAGGGGGAAGTCTTTTAGGACCGAGATGAGAAAACATTTCTTCACACAGAGAGTGGTGAGTCTGTGGAATTCTCTGCCACAGAAGGTAGTTGAGGCCAGTTCATTGGCTATATTTAAGAGGGAGTTAGATGTGGCCCTTGTGGCTAAAGGGATCAGAGGGTATGGAGAGAAGGCAGGTACAGGTTACTGAGCTGGATGATCAGCCATGATCATATTGAATGGCGGTGCAGGCTCGAAGGGCCGATTGGCCTACTCCTGCACCTATTTTCTATGTTTCTAGTGTGTGTAGGATAGTGTTAGTGTGCGGGGATCGCTGGTCAGCGCGGACTCGGTGGGCCGAAGGGCCTGTTTCCGCGCTGTATCTCTAAACTAAACTAAGCTAAAAGTACAGTAGCAGTAGACTCTGGATGTGCTACATTCAGTTTCACAGACTTCAGTTAAACCAAATGTTTTGAGATGAATACAATTGCCTGGCAGTTACTGCTGCGCACAATAAAATAACAATCTGAGGCTCTGTTCCCACCTCTCTCCTGATGTATGCTTCATAGTCATCGAGTCATACAGCACAGAAACAGACCCTTTGGCCCCACTTGCCCTCGTCGACCAAGGTGCCCCATCGACGCTAGTCCCACCTGCCCGCGTTTGGTCCATATCCATCTTGTGTTCTGCTCAAATGTATGTTGGATAAAAACTCATTATTACTTTATAAGCATAATTTGATTCCCCGTGGCCACGCATTGAATCCAAGTGAAACCTAAATAATTCAATTTATTATTAGCGATCTATATAAATATACAAACCCAAATAAGCCATTGGCAGACGATGACAAGAGGAACTGCAGGCGCTGGTTTGCTAAAAAAAAAATACACACACACAAAGTGCTGGAGTAATTCAGCGGCTGAGGAAGCATCTCTGGAGGACGTGGTTAGGCAACGTTTTGGGATGAGGTTTGAAGAAGGTTCTTGACCCAAAATGTCCTCCATGTTCTCCAGGGACTCAAGGAGAGAGGACAAAATCACCCACATGGAATTATGTTTGGAGGTGTTGGGGAATGTTTGCATAGATGGTAGCTATTTCTACACTGCATCTTCCATGAAAGATCATGGAATTGGCTAGCCAAATGGTTCTCCTGTTCACAACTTCACATGATGGGAGTAGAATTAGGCCATTCAGCCCATCGAGTCCACTCCACCATTCAATCATGGCTGATCGCTGCCTCTTAATCCCATTTTCCCACCTTCTCCCCATAACCCTTGACACCCGTTCCAATCAAGAATATGTCTTTCTCTGCCTTAAAAATATCCACTGACTTGGCCTCCACAGCCCTCTGTGGCAATGAGTTCCACAGATTAACTACCCTCTGTCTAAAGAAGTTCCTCCTCATCACCTTTCTAAAAGAGCACCCTTTAATTCTGAGGCTGTGACCTCTGGTCCTGTACTCTCCCACCAGTGGAAACATCCTCTCCACATCCACTCTATCTGTGCCTTTCATTATTCTGTAAGCTTCAACGAGGCCCCACCTCAACCTTCTAAACTCCAGAGAGTAACATAGAAACATAGAAAATAGGTGCAGGAGTAGGCCATTCGGCCCTTCGAGCCAGCACCGCCATTCAATATGATCATGGCTGATCATCCAGCTCAGTATCCCGTACCTGCCTTCTCTCCATACCCCCTGATCCCTTTAGCCACAAGGGCCACATCTAACTCCCTCTTAAATATAGCCAATGAACTGGCCTCAACTACCTTCTGTGGCAGAGAATTCCACAGACTCACCACTCTCTGTGTGAAGAAATGTTTTCTCATCTCGGTCCTAAAAGACTTCCCCCTTATCCTTAAGCTGTGACCCCTGGTTCTGGACTTCCCCAACATCGGGAAGATTCTTCCCGCATCTAGCCTCTCCAACCCCTTAAGAACTTTATATGTTTCAATAAGAGTACAGGCCCAGTGCTGTCAAACGCTCATTATATGCTGACCCACTCTTTCCTGGGATCATTCCTGTAAGCCTCCTCTGGATCCTCTCCAGACCCGGCACATCCTTCCTCGGATATGGGGCCCAAATTCATTCACAGTAACAGAGGCCCAATTATGGAGGTGCTAACAGTGAATGGTTAGTGTCACGCTGACAAGACTAACACTGCATTTTCCTTTCATGAAAGGAAGTGAGTTAGGAATGCGTTGAATTGGAACCTTGATTAAACAGGGCATAGCTTTAAAGTGGGAGAGACAACGTTTAAAGGAGATGCACAGGGCAGGTTTTGTTTTACACAGAGGGTTGTGAGTAGCTGGCATGTGCTGGTGTGGGTGGTGATGGAGGCAAGTCCAATAGTGGCATTTAAGACAATTATTGGATAGGCACACGGATATGCAGGGAAATGAGGGATATGTGCAGGCAGATAAGACTTGGTCTTGGCATCATGTTCGGCACAGACGTTGTAGGCTGTCATGTCATGTCCTGTTCTATGTTCCATAATGTTAGGGGCAGCACAGTGGCTAAGGGGTAGAGTTGCTGCCTCACAGCGCCAGAGGCCCGGGTTCGATCCCGACCTCGGGTGCAGTCTGTGTGGAGCTTACACGTTCTCCCCGTGACCTGCGTGGGTTTTCTGTAGGTGCTCCGGTTTCCTCCCACACTCCAAAGACGTACAGGTTAATTGGCTTCTGCAGAATTGTCCCCAGAATGTAGGATTGAACTCGTTTACGGGCGGTGCGGACTCGGTGGGCTGTGCGGACTGGGTGGGCTGAAGGGCCTGTTTCCAAGCTGTATCTCCAATCTAAACTAATCCAAATAATAGGCTAATTTGCCTGACCCTGCACAGTATCGATCATGTGTTCGACAAAGTCCTCCTTTGATGTACCTTCTCCTGCTGCTGTGCTGTATTCCTGTGATCCCTTAACATGCGGACTAAATCTGTTGTCAGTTACAGTGTAAGCATTCAATGTTTATAGTTTAGTTTAGTTTAGAGATACAGCGCGGAAACAGGCCCTTTTGGCCCACCGGGTCCGCGCCGCCCAGCGACCCCCGCACATTAACACCACCCTACACCCACTAGGGACAATTTTCACATTTAGACCAAGCCAATAATTAACAGACCTGCACGTCTTTGGAGTGCGGGAGGAAACGGAAGATCTCGGAGAAAACCCACGCAGGTCACGGGGAGAACGTGCAAACTCCGTACAGACGGCACCCTTAGACGGGATTGTACCCGAGTTTCCAGCGCTGCATTCGCTGTAAGGCAGCAACTCTACCGCTGCGCCCATGTTGCTCCATCCATCTCCCCACCATCCTCTTCTTTCTCTTTAGACTTTTAGAGAAACAGCACGGAAACAGGCCCTTCGGCCCACCGGGTCCTAGCAGGCCAGCGGTCAACCCGGACACTAGCGCTATCCTACACACTAGGGACTAATTACCTTTGGAGTTTAAGAAGCAGGGTAATTTACAAGACACGCTCCTTGGAGAGCGGGAGGATCTAGAGCACCTCACTTTCTCTCTTTTTCACAATCAGTTACTAAAAGGTGTTCAGTTATACCACAAACAAGAAAAAACGTGCATCCCAGCAGAGCTAGAAAGTGCCCAGAGCTCCGAGGCCTGTGTGTCAGCAACATAAAGTCATAAGTGATAGGAGCAGAATTAAGCCATTCGGCCCATCGAGTCTACCTCGCCATTCAATAGACAATAGGTGCAGGAGTCGGCCATTCGGCCCTTCGAGCCAGCACCAACATTCAATGTGATCATGGCTGATCATTCTCAATCAGTACCCCGTTCCTGCCTTCTCCCCATACCCCCTGACTCCACTATCCTTAAGAGCTCTATCTAGCTCTCTCTTGAATGCATTCAGAGAATTGGCCTCCACTGCCTTCTGAGGCAGAGAATTCCACAGATTTACAACTCTCTGACTGAAAAGGTTTTTCCTCATCTCCGTTCTAAAAGGCCTACCCCTTATTCTTAAACTGTGGCCCCTGGTTCTGGACTCCCCCAACATTGGGAACACGTTTCCTGCCTCTAACGTGTCCAACCCCTTAATAATCTTATACGTTTCGATAAGATCCCCTCTCGTCAGCTGTTGGTTTACAGCGAAGATAGGCCCAAAAACCCGGAGTAACTCAGCGGGACAGGCAGCTTCTCTGGAGAGAAGGAATGGGTGACGTTTCGGGTCAAGACCCTTCTTCAGACAGCTTTTGGTATTTCTGCCAGCACTTTATACCACCTTAGGGCATTTTATAGCCGACAATGTACTTGTGAATTACATGTGCAATCCAGGTAACGTCGGAACCCATTTGGCTCAATTAAGGCCCCTACAGCCAGCAAAGATGATCTGTTCCCAGTAATGTGGATTTAGGATGAATAACTCCCTTGCTCTTGAAGGTAGTGACGTCAGCGGTTTTAAGTCCCCATCCAGCAAGAGGGCCATAGACCAAGAGAATTATTCACACTGCTTATCCCAGGGCCAGGGTTAACATCTCATCCAAGAGGCAGCAGATTAGAACTGCAGAATACCATTGTACTAAAGTACCAGCCAAGATGCTTGTGCTGAAGTCAACTAGCTTTGCTAAGCTGATGGATAATACCTCTCTGAACGAATCAGCCATTATGGAGGCCAATTCACTGGATGTTTTCAAGAGAGAGTTAGATTTTGCTCTTAGGGCTAACGGAATCAAGGGATATGGGGGGAAAAGCAGGAACGGGGTGAATGTGATTGTGAATGATCAGCCACGATCATATTGAATGGTGGTGCTGGCTCGAAGGGCCGAATGGCCTACTCCTGCACCTATTGTCTATGAACGATGCAAGCTTTCTCTTGTGTTATTTGGCATTATTCATATGGAACATTCGGCAGTCCTTTCGGGTGAGGCAGAGGTTCACTTGCACCTCCTCCAACCTCATCTACAGCGTCCGCTGTTCCAGGTGTGTATATCGGCCAGACCAAGCGAAAGGCTCGGCGATCGTTTCGCTGAACACCTGCCCTCACTCCGCCTTAACCTAACCCATCTCCCAGTTGCTAAACACTTTAACTATCCCTCTCATTCCCACACCAACCTTTCTGTTCTGGGCCTCCTCCACTGTCAGAGTGCTGCCAATGCAAATTGGAGGACCAGCACCTCGTATTTTGCTTGGGCAGCTTACACCCCAGCGGTATGAACATTGACTTACAACGAGATCTGGGTGTCCTAGTGCATAAGTCACTGAAAGGAAGCATGCAGGTACAGCAGGCAGTGAAGAAAGCCAATGGAATGTTGGCCTTCATAACAAGAGGAGTTGAGTATAGGAGCAAAGAGGTCCTTCTGCAGTGTACAGGGCCCTAGTGAGACCGCACCTGGAGAACTGTGTGCAGTTTTGGTCTCCAAATTTGAGGAAGGATATTCTTGCTATTGAGGGCGTGCAGCGTAGGTTTACTAGGTTAATTCCCAGAATGGCGGGACTGTCGTATGTTGAAAGGCTGGAGCGACTAGGCTTGTATACACTGGAATTTAGAAGGATGAGAGGGGATCTTATCGAAACGTATAAGATTATTAAGGGGTTGGACATGTTAGAGGCAGGAAACATGTTCCCAATGTTGGGGGAGTCCAGAACCAGGGGCCACAGTTTAAGAATAAGGGGTAGGCAATTTAGAACGGAGATGAGGAAAAACTTTTTCAGTCAGAGAGTTGTGAATCTGTGAAATTCTCTGCCTCAGAAGGCAGTGGAGGCCAATTCTCTGAATGCATTCAAGAGAGAGCTAGATAGAGCTTTTAAGGATAGCGGAGTCAGGGGGTATGGGGAGAAGGCAGGAACGGGGTACTGATTGAGAATGATCAGCCATGATCACATTGAATGATGTAGCTCGAAGGGCCGAATGGCCTACTCCTGCACCTGTTGTCTATTGTCTATTGTCTATTGACTTCTCCAACTTCATGTAACCCTTGCTTTCACTTTCTCTCCCCCATCCTAGTTCTCGGACCAGTTACACTGTCCTAATGATTAAACGTTACTGGTTGTACACCTCGTTGTCACCTTCCCCTCAGCAAACAATGATCCATTCTACATTTTCCTTGAACTACATCCCCTTTGATCTCTCGTTTTCACACCTTGTCCTTCCACATCTCTATGTCTCCCTCTGCCTCTCCCTCCCCAGTCTGAAGAAGGGTCTCGACCCGAGACGTCACCCATTCCTTCTCTCCAGACATGCTGCCTGTCCCGCTGAGTTACTCCAGCATTTTGTGGTCTATCTTCCATCTGCGGTTCCTTCCTGAACTAAACTAAACCTCCCCTGTGGGGAAACTTCTAGATTACACTCAGTGTAGATGAGGTTCCCCTCGTGGCGTAGGATAATCCTGGAAGCACATCACACACCGAGAACCCCCGTGTTCAATTCATGATTTTAATGGAAGTAAATATTGGGATGGCTCTCAAATTAATTCATCTTTTTCCGGAAGCTATAAAGTGAATGAACCAATGAATAAATTAGAGGTATCACAAAATGCTGGAGTAACTCAGCGGGTCAGACAGCATCTCTGGAGAGAGGGAATGGGTGACGTTACGGGTCAAGACCCTTCTTCAGACTGAATTTAATTAACAAATTCAATCATGATAACTACTAGAACAATCAATTTAGCCGCAGCGAGTCTATATCAGCGATGACTGTATAATCCAAGACCCAGTGCGTTGACTGACAATGTGAAAATCCCAGCGTGTCTGTCTTGCTTAATCAATTTCCAATGCCAATTTCTAAATTTCCACGAAGGAATTGCGGTTGGATTTATGAGGATATTTTTAGTCAGTTCCCGAGCAGCCTCTGCCAAACAGTTATCCTCTCCCTGAACCTGAGAACAGTGGCATTTCTTATTTCTCAGCATCTACGCTGTGCTTATAAATGATGAGCGACAACATGACTGGATCACTGTGGAATATAAAACAATTTATTAATATTTCGGAGGATGAGGGGCGATCTTTTAGAGGTGTCTACAATCACGGGAGGTGTGCAAAATCGCAAACAGATCGGGTAGACACATACAATAGCGAATAGGTGAATCGAGGACCAGAGGACATGGGTTGAAGGTGAAGGGGAAAAGATTTAATGGGAGGGGTAACCTTTTTCACACAAAGGGTGGTGGGTGCGTGGAACGAGCTGCCAGGGGAGGTAGTCGAGGCAGGTACTACTACAACTTTTTAGAAACAATTAGACGGGTGCATGGAAGCTAGACACAAGATGCTGGAGTAACTCAGCGGGTCAGGCAGCATCTCTGGAGAGAAGGAACGGGTCGAGACCCTTCTTCAAGCCCGAAACGTCACCCATTCCTTCTCTCCAGAGATGCTGCCTGACCTGCTGAGTTACTCCAGCATCTTGTGTCTACCTTCGTTTTAAAGCGGCATCCGCAGTTTTCTTTCCTAGACAAGTACATGGATAGGGCAGGATTGCAGGGATATGGACCAAACGCAGGCAGGTGGGACTAGTGTAGATGGGTCATGTTGGTCGGTGTGGGCAAGTTGGGCCGAAGGGCCTGTTTCCACGCTGTATCACTCTATGACTTTATGACCAGTTCATTATTGGCAGGTGTACCAAGACACAGTGAAAACCTTTTTATTGCGTGTTATCCAGTCAGCGAAATGGCTATGCATGATTACAATCAAGCTGTCCACATTTCACAGATACAGGATAAAGGGAATAACGTTTGGAGCAAGATAACTCACAATAAGTACCGATTAAATAAAGCTCGCAGGTCTATTGTGCAGCGTTAATGAGAGAACCAATACATTTGAAAACGTGTACAGACTTCCTGACCTGTTTCTGCCGCTGCATTGTAACTCATGGCAGTCAAGAGCAAAATTATAGTGATAATTACCTGACAGAAATACGGTTCCTTTGTGGCTTTCTAATTCAAACAGGGCCCTCCTCTGGTATGCTATTCTATTAGGCTCACACCACACTAATGCCTTCCCCATTCTGTGAGATGATGCATTACTGCAGAATGTCGTACAGCGCTTAGGTTCAGGGTTATTCATGTATTGAAGAATGGGTCGACTGGGCTTGTATTCACTGGAATTTAAATGGATAGAAACATAGAAACATAGAAAATAGGTGCAGGAGTAGGCCATTCGGCCCTTCGAGCCTGCACCGCCATTCAATATGATCATGGCTGATCATCCAACTCAGTATCCTGTACCTGCCTTCTCTCCATACCCCCTGATCCCTTTAGCCACAAGGGCCACATCTAACTCCCGCTTAAATATAGCCAATGAACTGGCCTCAATTACCTTCTGTGGCAGAGAATTTCCACAGATTCACCACTCTCTGTGTGAAAAAAAACTTTCTCATCTCGGTCCTACAAGACTTCCCCCCTATCCTTAAACTATGACCCCTTGTTCTGAACTTCCCCAACATTGGGAACAATCTTCCTGCATCTAGCCTGTCCAACCCCTTAAGAATGTTGTAAGTTTCTATAAGATCCCCCCTCTTGAGAGGGGATCTTAAAGAAACATTTAAGATTCTTAAGGGATTGGACACGCTAGAGGCAGGAAACATGTTCCCGATGTTGGGGAAGTCCCGAACCAGGGCCCACAGTTTCAGAATTAGGGATAGGCCATTTGGAATGGAGATGGGGAAGAACTTTTTCACTCAGAGAATTATGAAGCTGTGGAATTCTCTGCCTCAGAAGGCAGTGGAGGCCAATTCTCTGCATACTTCCCAAGAGAGAGCTAGATATAGCTCTTAATGATAGCAGAGTCAGGGGGTATGGGGAGAAGGCGGGAACGGGGTACTGATTGTGGATGATCAGCCATGATCACAATGAATGGCGGTGCTGGCTCGAAGGGCCGAATGGCCTCCTCCTGCACCTATTGTCTATGTGTCTATAATTCTGTGGGTTGTGAGGCTGATGGCACCAATGTGGGACCTCCAAGTTCTGCTGCTGGTGGAACGGTTGGTGCTTGACAGAGTGAATGGATTGGTACTTTCACCGAGGCCTCCTTGTGCTTCCAGCAAGGACGCTCAAGGTTGATAGTAAATCCTGGATGCTCTTTCTCCATTTTGAGTGGGCAAGGGCCATAAATCCTTGCAAACTGATGAGAGCGTAGCATTGAGAACATCCTCAAAGATTTAACCTGTCCCTCGTGAAGTCTCTTGGGGTAGAGTGCCTGTTTTGGGAGTCTGTATTCAGGCAAAAAAGGTGAAGTGAAGGTCGGAGGCACAAGGAACTGCAGATGTGGAAATCCTGAGTACAACAAAAATTGGTGGGGGAACTCAGCGGGTCTGGCAGCACCTGTGAGGGAATGGGTGGACCAGGTTTCAGGACGGGACCCTTCTTCGGACAGGTGGAGTAGGGGAGAGAAAGGTGGTAAAGAGAGGTGGGACTGGGGCAAATCCAGCCGCATTGTTTATCACTGCGGCAAGGTGGTGCAGCGGTAGAGTTGCTGCCTTACAGACCCAGAGACCCGGGTTCGATCCCGACCACAGACGATGTCTGTACGGAGTATGTACGTTCTCCCCGCGACCACATGGGTTTTCTCCGAGATCTTCGGCCTCCTCCCACACTCCAAAGACGTGCGAGGGTGTAGGTTAATTGGCTTGGTAAAAGTATAAATTGTCGCTAATGTGTGTAGGATAGTGTTAATGTGTGGGGATCGCTGGTCGGCGCGGACTCGGTGGGCCGAAGGGCCTGTGTCCGTGCTGTATCTCTAAACTAAACTAAACTAAACATAATTCCATGTCATCCATTTGAATTGTTTTAAGTTAAAGATTGATAATGATCTAAGGGCTAACGGAATGAAGGGAGATGGGGTGAAAGCAGGAACAGGGTATTATAGACAATAGACAATAGACAATAGACAATAGGTGCAGGAGTAGGCCATTCAGCCCTTCGAGCCAGCACCGCCATTCAATGCGATCATGGCTGATCACTCTCAATCAGTACCCCGTTCCTGCCTTCTCCCCATACCCCCTCACTCCGCTATCCTTAAGAGCTCCATCCAGCTCTCTCTTGAAAGCATCCAACGAACTGGCCTCCACTGCCTTCTGAGGTACTGATTGTGGATGATCAGCCGTGATCATATTGAATGGCGGTGCTGGCTCGAAGGGCCGAATGGCCTACTCCTGCACCTATTTTCTATGTTTCTATATAATTGTATGGATTAAATATGCATTCTGCTTCTGGTACCGGTCGTTGTAAAGCGACTCTCAAGAAGTGGGGTTATATAGACACTGAAGACTAAGGGGTGGGCCATTTAGAACGGAGATGAGGAAAAACTTTTTCAGTCAGAGAGTTGTGAATCTGTGGAATTCTCTGCCTCAGAAGGCAGTGGAGGCCAATTCTCTGAATGCATTCAAGAGAGAGCTAGATAGAGCTCTTAAGGATAGCGGAGTCAGGGGGTATGGGGAGAAGGCAGGAACGGGGTACTGATTGAGAATGATCAGCCATGATCACATTGAATCGCGGTGCTGGCTCGAAGGGCCGAATGGCCTCCTCCTGCACCTATTGTCTATTGTCTATCTGCATATGTGGCACTGAACCACAAACCGTGGAGCACCTATTGAGATGTCCTCTATTGGAGCACCAATGCAAAGCTGTGGACCTCACAGAGAGCAATGATATTGTGAAGAGTTGCGTTCGGTTTTGGCTGAAACACAATATGTAGCATGTGTGGACACGATAAGAAGAAGTGTCTGGCATTTATATCAAGCAGATTATTGATCAGTGAAAATAAATGTCCTCTTTGGGAAAGGAACATGTTGCCAGCGACTGACGTCAAAATTAATCCGGAGCGCGGAAGGAGATTTCCAATTGTCCGCTGTCATTCTTACAGATGGAAAGCCAATAGGTAGTGCTTACATCACAGTGGCCTATTGCAACCGTTCAGACAGTGTCCATTAGGAGATTGAAATTTAAATGGTTTGTAAACGTCAATTGAGCCCAATGTTTAGACAACAGATGGGAGAGTTTAATTTCAGAATGTGATTTTGAATGTGCTCTAGTTTGTTTTACTAATTGGGTCATTTGCTGGCTAACTTGTCGTTTTATATTGCTGCCATGTTGCCCGGCTAGTAATAGAGCTGGGTAGACACAAAATGCTGGGGTAACTCAGCGGGTCAGGCAGCATCTCAGGAGAGAAGGAATGGGTGACGTTTCGGCTCGAAGCCCTACTTCAGACTTGTGTTCATTTACTATGATTTTACAGTGAAAAATAATGCACTTGATTATATTGAACTCTTTCTGTAGAAATAGGCATTCATGAAGGGAATTGTGAAGTATTTGTCCAATCAAAAATTCAGATGCAATCAAAGTTAAATCTTGGGGGCGATTAATTATTTTGGTCTTTTTCTAATCGCCGAAAGCTGAATGAATGAATGAATGATATTTTATTATCACGTGTGACATAACACAGTGAAATTCCTTTTTTCAGTTTAGTTTATTGTCACGTGTACCGAGGTACAGTGAAAAGCTTTTGTTGCGTGCCAACCAGTCAGCGGAAAGACAATGCACGATTACAATCGGGCCGTTTACAGTGTACAGCGACATGATAAAGGGAATAACGTTTAGTGCAAGGTAAAGACAGTAAAGTCCAATCAAAGATAGTCCGAGGGTCACCAAAAAGGTAGATGGTAGCCCAGGACTGCTCTCTGGTTGTGGTAGGATGATTCAGTTGCATGATAACAGCCGGGAAGAAAAAAATGTCCCTTGATTGGTAATTTGATGGATCAATAATCGAATCAAATTAATCCTTTGTTTTATTTTCAGACCCAAACAACGACAGGGGCAGTTCCTCAACAGGCTCACAAAATGTACCGGAAGTGAAACGCTTAACAGAAAGACGACCTCATCCATTACTGGAATCCAGTTATCCACCTGAACTTCACAAATCATCACAGCACTCGGAACGAAGGGTTAATGAACAAGAGCAACCAACAGGCAGGAGGGAACACAGCAGACCAACCCATGACCACCACACCAAGACCTGGGACGACACTTCCAAAAGAAAAGAGAATGCACCTGGAAGGAGAAGGGACAGATCTCCCGAGAGGAAGGAGAGGAGAGCAGAGAATGGATACCACCAAAGACCACCCGACAGCGGCAGGGATGTAGCGAGGATGACGGATCACAGCCTGGAGCAGAATGGGCGATCGCTTGGCAGACGCAAGGAGCCATCCACCGACAGGAGGAAGGGGTCACCGGACAGGAGATGGGAAGACCAGCCTGACCGGAGGAGGGACAACTCGCCCCCGGGCAGGAGAAACGAGAATCCGCCGGAGAGAACGAGGGAACGATCGGCCCACTGGAAGAACGAGGCTGGGGCCGACAGAAGGAGGGAGCAATCGCCCGAGCGCAGGAGGCACAAGTCCCTCGACCCAAAGAGGGACCGGTCGCCCGAGAGGCGGAGTAAAGCCGAGGACAGGTCCAGGCGCAGAGACGAGCATCACACGGAGAAAAATGACTCCTCCAGGGGCCCCAGGCAGTCTCCACAACCGAGAAGAAAGCCGTTTAGGGAGTACAGCACTGATCTTAGTATCTGAATGAAGAATTATGCACTGGACTCGTCGGGTTCCCGCCCGAAAGGACCACATGGGTTCTCTCAAACGACCCCAACGGTGATGAGCGATCATCGGCTTGAAAGAGAGAGACAGAAACAGAGGCCTACTGATGCGAACAAAAAAAAAGAATAAGTGGAACCCAAACAAAAATAACTGTACATACGTCAGGGACAAGTTAACAGGGAAATGTGCCTGGCCCAACACAAGCTAGGTTTGATCATCGGAGAAGAGTATTGGAATTACATGCCCAATGTAAGCCTTAACTGTATTATTGATTTTAGATAACTTTGCCAGATATTTTGTTAGTTTAAGGGGTGTCTCCAACATTGTAACGAAACCAGACGACATTAGCACAAAATTATTGCACTTTGTTGAAACAGTTTGCTGTTTTGATATACTGAATATTTTTCTATATCACGCAATGAGTTTGGAAAGCGTTCTAAGGCATCTCTGAAAGGAAATTGGTGGGTGCGATGTTGCTTAAACCGTGCTGGTAGCACGTTGGGAAGAGCGGATGTCTAAAGCACATTGGGAAGGGCGGATGTCTAAAGCTGGAGGAGTATGATGCACATCGCTGATATCGAGGGATACCATTCGAGAAAAAAAAAGAAAGGAGGAAATAACTTAAAAGACTTGAGCATCGGCTCCAAACAGGCAGTGCGCTCAAACAAGTGAGAAACGGACTTGTAACAGTAGGCCGTTTACTCGATAAGATTTCTCTGCACCATTGCCCTGAAGGAAGAATGTTAGGTCTGCTGTGGTACTGAGGGAGAATACAGGAAGAAGCTGCCTCGCTGAGCCATGAAAGACACTCTTCATTATTGTCGAACCACTAAAGTAAACTGCTGCTTTCAGTGCTTCAGCGTGCCTTAGTGCACTGTTCACATTCCCATCTCCAACACAACAAGCAAAGCAAAGCATGGCGAGCCCCTCTCACTGATATTGCCATGGTCCTGTGTGTACAGATTGTATGACTGACCATCGCGTGTACAAAGTTTAAATTGTAATTAATACAGCCTGTTGCAAAATTATGCCTTTCCTGTAAAAAGAGTTTAAAGAAAAAAAACGGATGGCAAAACTAATTGTGAGGAATGTGATCGTGTTTATATTTCGGGAATGGAACAAACTGATGTATGGGACATATTTTAAAGTAAAATGATTCAGGTATATAAAACTCTTTTCAAAAGGAATACTATATCAGTAATTATGAAGTTTTTGTTTGTTTGAGGGTTCTATTTCTTGATGGTGATCTTGCCTGTGTATTATAAAACCACGTCTGCAGTTGGTGTTCTTTCTTGCAAATGTGCTTTCGACCTGATGTTCTGCTGTGTAGATTGAAAGCAATATATGGGCAAGTCTTTTTTTAATATATATATAAACTACTATGCATATATAAATACGACATTGTTCATAGCTTGACTCGTGCGGCTATATACATAGCATCAGTGTAGTAAAGGTGTGCCAGGTAGTATTATTAATATATCCATGTAGCTTCCACATTCATAGCCCGACCCAAGAAAGATCACAATGTATATGTAGCTACAAAAGAAGTCTGTGAATGCTATTTTTATTATCAAATAAAGTTTTTCCATGCAAATTCAACAGTTTAATGTTAGTGAGTGAGTGCAATGATGAGTTTGTTCTGGTTTACACTGTTCAATCGTGTCCCAGGCAACATTTCTGTAAGGTGCCCAAAAGCGAACCTTTTGGAAGCTCTGTGCATTTTCCCTGTTCCTGCAGTCGACATTGTCCGACTATGTACACCTCCGAACTGCTGCTCTTATCAGTATACGGTTGAAGGGTTGAAGTTGCGGCAGAAAATTGGGGTCTTTAAAATGCGCAGGTTTAATTAAGGTGAGGGGGTAAAGTTTGAATAGGAATCTGAGGGGGTAACTTTTTCCGCACAAAGGGTGGTGGGTGCGTGGAATGAGCTGCCAGAGGAGGTAGTTGAGGCAGCGTTTAAGAAACAGCTAGACAGGTACATGGATAGGACAGGTGTGGAGGGATACGGGCCAAACGCGGGCAGGTGGGACTAGTGTGGCTGGGACATGTTGGCCGGTGTGGGCAAGATGGGCCGAAGGGCCTGTTTCCATGCTGTATCGCTCGATGACTCTATAACCCTGGCAACCGTCTTTGATCCTATTTAAGGTCAATATTTGTTAACGTGCGTGCGTGAGGGAGGGAGGTGGCCAAAGTGTTGCAGGTCCCCACCTGCGGGTTTTGCAGGCAGCTTTCACAGAAGCTGTAAACCATTTCGTGCATGAGACAGATTTGGCGCCGGCCCCTCTAGTTATGAACGGCGGTCTTGTCATCATTGATCTCGGTTGGTATTGCGTGCGTGGTTTCCTGGGTCTGGAGCCGATCTTTCTCTCGCCCGGAGGTGACGGAACTCGAACTGTTTTTTTCCCCAGCTATCATGGTTTAGACAATAGACAATAGACAATAAGTGCAGGAGGAGGCCATTCGGCCCTTCGAGCTAGCACCGCCATTCAATGTGATCATGGCTGATCATTCTCAATCAGTACCCCGTTCCTGCCTTCTCCCCATACGCCCCGACTCCGCTATCCTTAAGAGCTCTATCTAGCTCTCTCCTGAATGCATTCAGAGAACTGGCCTCCACTGCCTTCTGAGGCAGAGAATTCCACAGATTTACAACTCTCTAACGGAAAAGGTTTTTCCTTTCACAACGTTGGTCATTTCCGATGACGGTGCGGGAACGTTGTTAACAAGTTTGGAAAGGATTAATGATCGCCCAATTGAGCACAAATCAACTTTGAGAAGAAATAAACCAGTTCAGGACTTTTGAATTAGTTTAGTTTAGAGATACAGCGCGGAAACAGGCCCTTTGGCCCACCGGCGATCCCCGCACATTAACACTACACTCCACACACTTGGAACAATTTTTACATTTACCAAGCCAATTAACCTACATACCTGTTAGTATTTGGGGTGTGGGAGGAAACCGAAGATCTCGGGGAGAACGTACAAACTCCGTACAGACAGCACCCCTAGTCGGGATTGAACCCGGGTCTCCGGCGCTGCATTCGCTGTAAGGCAGCAACTCTACCGCTGCGCCACCGTGCCGCCCAAGAATTGTTTTGTGAATATATGTGCCAATTATTTCATCGTGGTGTATGCCAAGAGTAAAATGGTTTGTTAATCCATCCATCTATATTGTTCGAAGGTTTTCCCTTGCCAACGACCGCACGATAACTGAAAGGACTGCGACTCCAAGAATCACCTTGACAAAGGTGCAGAAAGAAATGGGACCTTCAAATGGCATTCTATCAAATCTGATTTCAATGTGTGAGATGACCATCATCATTTATATAGTGCAGACTTGTATGATAACCATATATACTTCACATAATTTAATGACAAATGTAAATCACGGTGGCGCAGCGGTAGAGTTGCTACCTTACAGCGAATGCAGCGCCGGAGACTCAGGTTCGATCCTGACTACGGGCGCCGTCTGTACGGAGTTTGTACGTTCTCCCCGTGACCTGCGTGGGTTTTCTCCGAGATCTTCGGTTTCCTCCCACACTCCAAAGACGTACAGGTTTGTAGGTTAATTGACTGGGTAAATGTAAAAATTGTTCCTAGTGTGTGTAGGATAGTGTTAATGTGCGGGGATCGCTGGGCGGCGCGGACCCGGTGGGCCAAAGGGCCTGTTTCCGCGCTGTATCTCTAAATCTAAAATCTAAAATCTTGTTTGTACGGAGTTTATACGTTCTCCCTGTGACCATGTGGGTTTCCTCCCACACTCCAAAGACGTAAAGGTTTGTAGGTTAATTGGCTTCGGTAAAATTGTAAATGATCCCTAGTGTGCGTAGGATACTGCTCGTGTACGGGGATCGCTGGTCGGTGCAGACTCGGTGGGCCAAAGGGGCCTGTTTCTGTGCTGTATTTCTAAACTGAACGGTTGGTGGGACAAATGTTAAACCAGAGGATGGAACATGGCAATGAAAAGATAGACAGCAACCTGATTAATGTCTGCAATTGATCATTCCCCCCCCTCAGGTTTTGATCTCTGAATGAACAAGGTCTGAATATATGAGTGCTAGATTTTATTTCTCCACAGTGCATTAACAATAAGAGGGAATGATCCATGTGCTAGGGGTTTCGAGACTTCTTGCACAGTTTCATTCACGATTATTGCTTTACCATATTGTTCAGAAGAGTGTTCACGTACAACGTTAGTCATTAAATAGGTAGAAATGGGAGCAGGTTATGTTGTTGGGGGTCCTTAAAACCTATTCACTCATTCAGTCCATATTCCTGCTTCAGGCACCCATTCATTTTATTTGTTCGTTCAATACAGGCATTGTTGGCAAAGCTAGGATTTATTACTCTATAACTTTACCATGTAAAGAGGGAGAGGAACTGTTTCCTATAAACTACTGCAGCCTTCCTGAGAAAGATTCCCTGCAGGTGCTGTGGAATAATGGGTTCCAGGAGGCCAACACACGTTCAGTTCAGTTTATTGTCACGTGTACCGAGGTACAGTGAAAAGCTTTTGTTGCGTGCTAACCAGTCAGCGGAAAGGCAATGCATGATTACAATCGAGCCGTCCACAGTGTACAGATACATGACAAGGGAATAACATGTAGTGCAAGGTAAAGCCAGCAAAGTCTGAGCAAAGATAGTCCGAGGGTCACCAATGAGGTAGATGTTAGCTCAGCACTGCTCTCTAGATGTTGGTAGCATGAGTTAGTTGCCTGATCACAGCTGAGAAGAAACTGTCCCTGAATCTGGAGGTGTGCGATTTCACACTTCTGTACCGTCAGCCTGATGGGAGAGGGGAGAAGCGGGTTGCGACTGGTCCTTGATGATGCTGCTGGCCTTGCCAAGGCAGCGTGAGGTATAAATGGAGCCAACACAACGGGGGTTGGGTTATGGTGGAATCTCGGGTAAAACACAAACTGTTGGAGGAACTCAGCGGGTCAGGCAGCATCTGTGTGAGGCATGGATAAGCAAGGCTTCATCTGTTCGCAGGGTTTTCTGTCGTGCTTCATTTTTCCACCTTTTTTCCACACAGACACACAGAAACTCAGAAACTCAGACACACAGACACACAGAAACATAGAAACACAGAAAGCTCCGCTTTTTAAAGAGGTTCTAGTTGTAGATGGTCATGACCTGGCTCTTGTGTGATACATAGAAACACAGACACACAGAAACACAGACACATAGAAACACAGAAACACAGACACATAGAAACACAGACACATAGAAACACAGAAACACGGAAACACAGACACACAAACACAGAAACACAGACACATAGAAACACGGACACATAGAAACACAAACACAGAAACACAGACACACAGACACATAGAAACACAAACACAGAAACACAGACACAGAAACACAGACACACAGAAACACAGACACATAGAAACACGGAAACTCAGAAACACAGACACACAGAAACTCAGAAACACAGAAACACAGACACACAGAAACACAGACACACGGAAACACAGAAACAGAAACACAGACGCACAGAAACACAGAAACAGACACACAGACACACAGACACACACACAGACACACACACAGACACACACACAGACACACAGACACACACACAGACACACAGACACACACACAGACACACACACAGACACACAGACACACACACAGACACACAGACACACACACAGACACACAGACACACACACAGACACACAGACACACATACAGACACACAGACACAGAAACACACACACACACACACAGACACACACACAGACACACACACAGACACACACACAGACACACACACAGACACACACACACACAGACACAGAAACACACACACACACACACACACAGACACACACACAGACACACACACAGACACACAGAAACAGACACGTAGAAACACAGACACGTAGAAAAACAGACACACAGTAACACAGAAACATAGAAACACAGAAACATAGAAACACAGACACACAGTAACACAGAAACACAGACACACAGAAACACGGACACACAGAAACACAAACACACAGTAACACAGAAACACAGACACACAGAAACACAGAAACATAGAAACACAGAAACACAGAAACACAAACACACAGTAACACAGAAACACAGACACACAGAAACACAGAAACATAGAAACACAGAAACACAGAAACACAAACACACAGTAACACAGAAACACAAACACACAGAAACACAGAAAAATAGAAACACAGAAACACAGAAACACAAACACACAGTAACACAGAAACAGAAACACAGACACACAGACACACAGACACACAGAAACACAGACACACAGAAACACAAACACACAGAAACACAGACACACAGACACACAGACACACAGACACACAGACACACAGTAACACAGAAACACAGACACACAGAAACACAAACACACAGAAACACAGACACACAGAAACACAGACACACAGACACACAGAAACACAGACACACAGACACACAGACACACAGACACACAGACACACAGACACACAGACACACAAACACACAGAAACACAGACACACAGAAACAGAAACACAGACACACGGAAACACAGAAACAAAAACACAGAAACACAGACACACAGACACACAGACACACAGACACACAGACACACAGACACACAGACACAAACATAGAAACACAGAAACATAGAAAATAGGTGCAGGAGTAGGCCATTCGGCCTTTCGAGCCAGCACGGCCATTCAATATGATTATGGCTGATCATCCAATATTAGTATCCCATTCCTGCTTTTTCTCCATATCCCTTGATTCCTTTAGCCCCAAGAGCGAAATCTGACTCTCTCTTGAAAAGATCCAGTGAATTTGCCTCCACTGCCTTCTGTGGCAGAGAGTTCCACAGATTCACAACTCTCTGGGTGAAGAACTTTTTCCTCATCTCAGTCCTAAATTCTTAATCCCTTATTCTTAAACTGTGACCCCTGGTTCTGGACTCCCCCAAACATCGGGAACATTTTTTTCCTGCATCTAGCCTGAAGGATCCCTTCTTCAGTATGCACAAGTTGGGTTGAAGGGCTTGTTTCCGTGTTGTGTGACACTTATGATCCTCGAAATAATTTGTGTTCAAGGCCATTAAGCCGATTGCTTTCCAAATCATTGATTGTTTTTGCAAGTCTCCTATTTCCCACGGGCGAAGTCGCATGTATTCCTCCAACACCAAAACATTACTTGTTTCTCACTATTTATAAGCACTTTAGACTTGTCTACTTTAGAGATATAGTTTGGAAATAGGCCCATCGGCCCATCGTGCCCGCTCCGATCCCCCCGTACACAAGCACTATCTTACACACTGGGGACAATTTCACAACTTGCCGATGCCAATTCACCTACAAATCAGCATGGACAAAACATTTGGACAAGTACATGGATAGGACAGGTTTTGAGTAATACGGGCCAAACGCTGGCAGGTGGGACTAGTGCAGATGGGACATGTTGGTCAGTGTGGGTAGGTTGGGCCGAAGGGCCTGTTTGCCCTCTCTATGACTCTTTAAGCACGTTCATAAGTGATGGGAGCAGAATTAGGCCAATCGGCCCATCGTTTACTCCACCATTCAATCATGGCCGATCTATCTCTCCCTCTCAACTGCACTCTCCTGCCTTCTCCCCATAACCCCTGACACCCGTACCAATCGAGAATCTATCAATCTCCGCCTTAAAAAAAAACGCATTGACTTCGCTTCCATGGCCATCTGTGGAAATAAATTCCACAGATTCACCACCCTCTGACTAAAGAAACTCCTCCTTTTTCAGTCAGAGAGTTGTGAATCTGTGGAATTCTCCGCCTCAGAAGTCAGTGGAGGCCAATTCTCTGAATGCATTCAAGAGAAAGCTGGATAGAGCTCTTAAGGATAGCGGAGTCAGGGGGTACGGGGAGAAGGCAGGAACGGGGTACTGATTGAGAATGATCAGCCATGATCACATTGAATGGCGGTGCTGGCTCGAAGGGCCGAATGGCCTCCTCCTGCACCTATTGTCTATTGTCTATTGTCTCCTTCCTAAAGGTAAATCACTTCATTCTGAGGCTATGACCTCTGGTCCTAGACTCTCCCACTAGTGGCAAACATCCACTCTACCCAGGCCGTTCACTTTTCAATGCCCATGAGTTACCCCATCTATACTGTGGAACCTATACATACAAAAGACAGCCTGTGACACAAAAGCAACAGGTTGAAGCAGATTTGCTTTGCCCTTATGGAAATTTCAGTGCATAGCTGTAGATGAAAGTTACATTTAAAAATAAAATCTATTTTAATACTTTTGAACATCTGTTGTTACCAGAAGGATTGGTACTCACACTAATTAGCAAGTACAGCGTTGGAATGAAAACTACCCCTGATGTTGAATATTCCTAATTTTTTAGATTCTATTGGAACTACATTCCTTCTAATGAAGAAACAAATGTGGCTCAAATTATTCCATTAGCCAATAATTCACTTATAATGCAATTATAATCCTCTAATGTGCGTGGCTACCTGGAATATTCTGTGATGAACTGTAGCTCGTTGTTCGTTTAACGGTTGTATCTACATTTCTTGTAATTAAGATAATTACACAGACAATTACCTGCAGGGTTGTGAAATCAATCCTTAGGATTGTACGGCACTGAAGCAGGACATCGCTGGTGTTTGTTTGTGGTTCACTGAATGTCTTACCTTCTTATCACCACGGCAACACATTCTTTTCCTGCGCTCATCTACTTTCCTCTTTAAAAGTGTTTACGTTAATTATGGTTCCCCTCCAACCTTGCCACCTTGAACAAATGTCCACAGCTCACAGGCAAGTGCCTCGTTGTATTCTCCCGCACCCAACTGAGTTCAATGTTTCCCTCGAACTTTGTCCCCTTTAATCTCTCGTTTTCACGCCTTGCCCTTCCATATCTCCACGTCTCCCTCGCCCCCTGACTCTCAGTCCGAAGAATTGGATAGAGCTCTTAGGGATAGCGGAGTCAGGGGGTATGGGGAGAAGGCAGGAACGGGGTGCTGATTGAGAATGATCAGCCATGATCACATTGAATGGCGGTGCTGGCTCGAAGGGCCGAATGGCCTACTCCTGCACCTATAGTCTATTGTCTATAATTGTCCCGACCCGGAACGTCACCCATTCCTTCTCTCCAGAGATGCTGCCTGTGCCGTTGAGTTACACCAGCATTTGGTGTTTATGCAGTTCCTTCCCACTCAAAGGAGAGGTGTAGTTCACTTTTTGTGTGGTTCTCTGGATTTTTCTTCTTCTCACAGTTACTTGAAAACAAAACTGTCTTAAAAGATTAAGGTTCCTGAATGAGATCAAGAATGTGAGGGGCACGGTGGCCTAGCGGCAGAGTTGCTGCCTCACAGCGCCAGACACCCGGGTTCGATCCTGACTACGGGTGCTGTCTGTACAGAGTTTGTACGTTCTCCCCCATCACCGCGTGGGTTTTCTCCGGGGCCTCCAGTTTCCTCCCACACTCCAACGACGTGCAGGTTTGTTGGTTAATTGGCTTGGTAAAATAGTAAATTTGTCCCTAGTGCGTGTGTGGGATAGTGTTAGTGCGCGGGGATCTCTGGTTGGCGCGGACCCGGTGGGCCGAAGGGCCTGTTTCTGTGCTGTATCTCTAAACTAATGGGAAAGAGAGAGAGAGATTAAAAGATAAGGGTGGGTGGATGGGGTTGAGGAAGCAGAAATGAGTGAGGGAGAGAGAGAGGGAGCACAACACTCCCTCATGGAGGGCATGAGAAAGCAACAACATTTGGAGGAGAGAGGAACACAAACTGAGGAGAAAAAAAGACGCAAAGTGCTGGAGTAACTCTAGCATGTCAGGCAGCATCTCTGGAGAACTTGGAGGGGTGATGTTTTGGGCCGTCACCTGTCCATGTTCCCCCTTGGTCAATTAATCCGCCGTCATGGTCTCAACTTCCACTGCTTCGCCGATGATATCCAGCTCCTCATCTCCACCAAGTCAATCTCCACCACCACACACTCTACCCTGACAAACTGCATCACTGAAATAAAATCTTGGCTTCAATCAAATTTCCTCAAACTCAACTGCAACAAATCTGAAATCATTATCATTGGTCCAAAAACGCTCACCAAATCCACCCAAAACCTCATCTTCAATATTGATGGTCTCCCAGTATCCACCTCCCCTCACATCCGGAATCTTGGAATCATCCTTGATCAAACCCTCTCCTTCGACAAACACATCAAACGCACGGTAGCGCAGCGGTAGAGTTGCTGCTTTACAGCGAATGCAGCGCCGGAGACTCAGGTTCGATCCTGACTACGGGTGCTGCACTGTAAGGAGTTTGTACGTTCTCCCCGTGACCTGCGTGGGTTTTCTCCGAGATCTTCGGTTTCCTCCCACACTCCAAAGACGTACAGGTATGTAGGTTAATTGGCTGGGTAAATGTAAAAATTGTCCCTAGTGGGTGTAGGATAGTGTTGATGTACGGGGATCGCTGGGCGGCACGGACTTGGTGGGCCGAAAAGGCCTGTTTCCGGCTGTATATATATGATATGATATGATATGACATCACAAAGACAGCCTTCTTCCACCTCAAAAACATTGCCCGTCTCCGTCCATCCCTCTCCTCCACAGCTGCAGAAACCTTCATCCATGCCTTCATCACCTCCCGTCTGGACTACTGCAACAGCCTCCTCTATGGCGCACCCTCAAAAATCATCAGTAAACTTCAATACATTAAAAACTCCACTGCCCGTCTACTCACCCACACCCCGATCCGTGACCATATCACCCCCGTCCTTTACAAACTCCACTGGCTCCCCATCCCCCAGAGAATCCAGTACAAAATCTTCCTCATGACCTACAAAGCCCTCCATAACCTGGCCCCATCCTACCTGACCGACCTCCTCCACAGGCACACTCCCACCTGCACCCTCCGCTCTGCTGCTGCCAATCTCCTATCCCCCCACATCCGGACCAAACTCAGATCCTGGGGGGACAGGGCTTTCTCCATCGCTGCTCCCACCCTATGGAACTCACTACCCCAAACCGTCAGAGACTCCTCCACACTCACCACATTCAAAACATCACTGAAGTCTCACCTGTTCAGTACTGCCTTCAACCACTGAAGGTCACCTCACCTTCTGTCTCCTTTCTCTGTTCGTTTACTTATTTATCTATTTATTCACTTCCCTATGTTCTCTAAATCCCTGTAAAGCATCTTTGAGTGTATGAAAAGCGCTATATAAATGTAATGTATTATTATTATTATTATCATAGATGCTGCCTGACCTGCTGAGTTACTCCAGCACCCCATCTACAGTTCCTTGTCTCACGATGTTGGGAGACCAACATTCCGTACAGGCAGGATGGGGCAGGTAGTTTAGAGGAACCAGGGACTCTGCAGAAGGACTTGGGCAGGTTGGGAGAGTGGGCAGAGAAGTGGTAGATGGAATATAGTGCAACGAAGCGTGGAGTCATGCATTTTGGTGGTAGGAATAAAGGCGTAGACTATTTTTCAAATGAGGTGAGAATCCAGAAATCGGAGGTGCACATGGACTTGGGAGTGCTGGTACAGGATTCCCAAAAAGTTAATCTGCAAGTCGAATCAACAGTAAAGAAAGCAAACTCAACTTTATTCCGATGGATTGTGTATAAAAACAGGGATGTAATGCTGAGGCTCTATAAGGCACTGGTAAGGCAGCATTTGGAGTATTGTGAGCAATTTTGGGCACCATATCTGAGAAAGGATGTGCTGGCTCTGGAGAGGGTCCAGAGGAGGTTTACAAGAATGATCCCAGGAATGAGTAGGTTAACCTATGATCAGCATTTGTCGGCACTGGGCCTGTACTCGCTGGAGTTTAGCAGAATGGGGGGGGACTATATAAAATAATGAACGGCTTGGATAGAGTGGATGTGGAGAGGATGTTTCCACTAGTGGGAGAGTCTGGAACTAGAGGTCACAGCCCCAGAATTAAAGGACATTCTTTTAGGAAGGAGACGAAGAGAACTTTATTTACTCAGAGGGTGGTGATTCTGTGGAATTCTTTGCCACAGAAGGCTGTGGAGGCCAAGTCAGTGGATATTTCTAAGGCAGAGATAGACAGATTCTTGATTATAATGGGTGTCAGAGGTTATGGGGAGAAGGCAGGAGAATGGGGTTAGGAGGGAGAGATAGATCAGCCATGATTGAATGGCGGAATAGACTTGATGGGCCGAATGGCCAAATTCTACTCCTACTCCTTATGACCTTGTGAAAGGAAAGGGTGCAGAGAAGATTTATGAGGATGTTGTCAGGACTCTGAGGCCCTGAGCTAGAGAGAGAGGTTGAGCAGGAATAGGACATTAGGACAACTACATAGGAAAGGTTTAGAAGGATATGGGCCAATTGCAGACGGGCGGTACTTGCCTAGATGGGGCATTTTGGCCGGCATGGCAAGTTGGGCTGAAGGGCCTGTTTCCGTGCTGTGTGACTATACGACTCTAAAAGAATAGTAAAATGTGTTATGAAATTCCCATAAGAGTTTTTAAGGAAGTTCCAATTTTTGATCAAAAGTAAGGAAAGATGTTTGTCACTTTAAAATGGATCACAACGGTAATAACGTTTAGAGCAAGATATTGTGCAGTAAAGTCCGATTAAAGATAGTCTGAGGGTGCCCATTCTACACTTGGTTGCCCTACATTGAGTACAAAAGGTTTAGTTTAGTTAAGAGATACAGCGCGGAAACAGGCCCTTTCGTAATGGAGAGGTGAGGGGTCTCAGCTGACAGCTGATTACATTTTGCCCGTCTGCTTAAATTATTATGGACGGTTTTGTCACCAAGGGCTACCAGATGCTGCCTCACAGCGCCAGAGACCCAGGTCTGATCCTGTCCTCCGGAGTACTGTCTGTGTGGAGTTTGCATGTTACCCCTGTGTCATTGGTGCTGGGGCCAGAGGTGGTGGCGGAAGCAGACACGATAATGGGTCTCTTTTTTAGTTTAATTTAGTGTGGAGATACAGCGCAGAAACAGGCCCTTCGGCCCATCAAGTCTCCACCGACCAGCGATCCCCGCACACTAACACTATCCTACACACACGAGGGGCCAATTTACATTGATACCAAGCCAATTAACCTACAAACCTGCGCGTCTTTGGAGTGTGGGAGGAAACTGAAGATCTCGGAGAAAGCCCACGTGGGTCACGAGGAGAACGCACAAACTCTGTACAGACAGCACCCGCAGTCAGGATCGAACCCGGGTGTCTGGCGCTGTGAGACAGCAACTCTACCGCTGCGCCACCATGCTGGTGTACTAATTAGAAAAAAATGAAGTGCTGCTTCACATGGATGGTCTTTTTTGGGACCTTGACCGGTGAGAAGGAAGGAGGTGAAAGGACAGATGCAACATCTCCTGCAGTTGTATGGGATAGTGTCGTGCTTGATGGATATGGAAAGGATTTGAGTTTAGTTTAGGTTATTGTCACATGTACCGAGTTTTTTGGTTGCGTGTTATCCAGTCAGTGGAAAGACTGTACGTGATTACAATCGAGCCGGCCACAGTGTACAGATACAGATTAAAGGGAATGACGTTCAGTGGAAGATATTGTCCAATAAAGTTTGATTCAAGATAGATTTAGATTTTAGATTTAGAGATACAGCGCGGAAACAGGCCCTTCGGCCCACCGAGTCCGCGCCGCCCAGCGATCCCCACACATTAACACTATCCTACACGCACTAGGGACAATTTTTACATTTACCCAGTCAATTAACCTACAAACCTGTACGTCTTTGGAGTGTGGGAGGAGACCGAAGATCTCGGAGAAAACCCACGCAGGTCACGGGGAGAACGTACAAACTCCGTACAGACGGCGCCCGTAGTCAGGATGGAACCTGAGTCTCCGGCGCTGCATTCGCTGTAAGGCAGCAACTCTACCGCTGCGCCACCGTGCTGCCCTAGTCTGAGGGTCTCCAGTGAAGTAGATGGCAGCTCAGGACCGCTCTCCAGTGCGTGATGGGACGGTTCAGTTGCCTGATAACAGCCGGGAAGAAAATGTCCCCGAATCTGTAGGTGTGCGTTTTCACACTTCTGTAACTTCTTGCCCGATGGGATAGAGGGGAGAAGAGGGGGGCGGCCGGGGTGAGACTGGTCCTGGACGATGCTGGTGTTCGCAGTGATGGGGTTGCCGTGGAGACGATACACCTAGTTGCGGAAGTAAACGAACGACTCGGCTGGGAAGCACTAGCATGCTATCATTTGCCACTCCGAATGTCCATTTGAGATTGGCCGTTTTGTTGTAAATGCAACCAGCCGACCTTCTGGAGAGGGCAGCGGTGGAATTAATGTGTTTTATTTATAGGCTTGGTGCAGTCAAATAAATCTATAACATCTGCCCTAAGCCTGAAGGAGGAAGCATCATGTAGCGGTGGAATGGACACGCCGATTCACTGATATAAGTAACGAAGCTCCAGATATTCGGACAATCTCGTCGTTAGTTCCTTTGTCCTTGTGCAGCTCGGGTAATAATAAGGTTGATCACTGCACAGCTATCGGCCGTGACCATCGAAGGGGTGACCTTGATGCACTCTTCTTTGGTTGTCATGGGAACTGAAATAAATTCTGCATCACAGGCACTGTTCCAATTGCCACAAAGGGAAAGCTTTACTGGAATGCAAGGGAATTGGAAAAGGTTTGGCCATTATGGGCCAGATCTTTAATAGTTTTAGCTCTCAGGACTAAAGGAATCAAGGGATAAAGGGGGAAATAAAACAGGAACGGGGTACTGATTGAGAGTGATCAGCCATGATCACATTGAATGGCGGTGCTGGCTCGAAGGGCCGAATGGCCGACTCCTGCACCTATTTTTCTATGTTTCTATGTTAAATTATTTCAATCCACGGAAGGTTAAGGATCTTTTAGTCGGGATTATTAAAAAAATAAGGGCAAGGCACATGTTCAAGTGCAGAAGCATCACCTGATTTCTCCTCCACTGTCAGAGTGAGGCCACATGCAAATTTGAGGAACCTCACAGTGCTGCAGCGGTAAAGTTGCTGCCTCACAGCGCCAGAGACCCGGGTTCGATCCTGACCACGGGCGCTGTCTGTACGGAGTTTGTACGTTCTCCCCTTGACCTGCCTGGGGGATTTCTCCAAGATCTTCGGTTTCCGCCCACACTCCAAAGACGTACATGTTTGTAGGTAAATTGGCTTCAGAGAGTTTCGGAGGGATATGGATTATGTGCATGCAGGTAAGAGTTGGTCTTGGCATCATGTTCGGCACAGACATTTTGGGCCGTTGCTGTACCATTCTGTGTTGTATGTTTACCAGGACGCTGCAGCGTAGGTTCACTAGGTTAATTCCCGGAATGGCGGGACTGTCGTATGTTGAAAGGCTGGAGCAATTAGGCTTGTATACACTGGAATTTAGAAGGATGAGGGGGGATCTTATTGAAACATATAAGATAATTAGGGGATTGGACACATTAGAGGCAGGAAATATGTTCCCAATGTTGGGGGAGTCCAGAACAAGGGGCCACAGTTTAAGAATAAGGGGTAGGCCATTTAGAATGGAGATGAGGAAGAACTTTTTCAGTCAGAGAGTGGTGAAGGTGTGGAATTCTCTGCCTCAGAAGGCAGTGGAGGCCAGTTCATTGGATGCTTTCAAGAGAGAGCTGGATAGAGCTCTTAAGGATAGCGGAGTGAGGGGGTATGGGGAGAAGGCAGGAACGGGGTACTGATTGAGAGTGATCAGCCATGATCAAATTGAATGGCGGTGCTGACTCGAAGGGCTGAATGGCCGACTCCTGCACCTATTGTCTATTGTCTATTGTCTATTGTCTATTGTCTATTGTCTATTGTCTATTGTCTATTGTCTATTGTCTATTAGAGGGTTTCAGCTTTCAAGAGAGGTTGGACATTCTTGGATTGCTTTCTCCAAAAGGCCAGAGGTTAAGGGGAGACCTGATGGAAGTGTATAAGACTATGAGAGGCATAGATCAGGTAGACATATAGACCAACTATTATCTGCCTGCATATAATCCATACCCTTCTATTCCCTGCAAATACCTCTCCAAAAGACAGTGGCACAGCGGTAGAGTTGCTGCCTTACAGCACCAGAGACCCGGGTTCGATCCTGTCTATGGGCGCCGTCTGTACGGAGTTTGCATGTTCTCCCCATGACCTGCGTGGGTTTTCTCCGAGATCTTCGGTTTCCTCCCACACTCCAAAGACGTGCAGTTTTATTGGTTAATTGGCTTGGTATAAATGTAAATTGTCCCGAGTGTGTGTAGGATAGTGTTAGTGTGCGGGGATCGCTGGTCAGTGGGGACTTGATGGGCCGAAGGGCCTGTTTCTGCGCTGTATCTCCACACTAAATTAAACTAAAAAAGAGACCCATTATCGTGTCTGCTTCTGCCACCACCTCTGGCCCCAGCACCAATGATACAGGGGTAACATGCAAACTCCACACAGACAGTACTCTGGACAGGATCAGACCCGGGTCTCTGGCGCTGCGAGGCAGCATCTGGTAGCCCTTGGTGGCAAAACCGTCCATAATAATTTAAGCAGACGGGCAAAATGTAATCAGCTGTCAGCTGAGACCCCTCACCTCTCCATTACGAAAGCATATTCTCTGCTAACAACACTTCAATACGAAGGTCCCTGGAGATCTGCCCGAGAGGAGAGCCAAGAACAAACGAAATCTTCAGAACAAATGAAATCATCGCCTACATTCTCGTTTTAGTTTAGTTTTGAGAAACAGGCCCTTCGGCCCACCGAGCCGGTGCTGACCGGCGATCCCCCGCGCATTAACACTATCCTACACACACCAGGGACAGTGTACACATCTTATACCAAGCCAATCTAACTTACAAACCTGTACGGCTTTGGAGTGTGGGTGGAAACCCACGCAGGTCACGGGGAGAACGTATAAACTCCGTACGGACAGCACCCGTAGTCGGGATCGAAGCCGGCTCTCCGGCGCTGCAAGCGCTGTGAGGCAGCAACTCTACCGCTGGTTCCGAGATCTTCGGTTTCCTCCCGCTCTCCAAAGATGTGCAGGTTTGTAGGTCAATTGGCTTGGTATAAAACGTAAAAAGATTATCCCCTAGCGTGTGTAGGATAGTGATAGTGTGCGGGGATCGATGGTCAGTGCGGACTCGGTGGGCCGAAGGGCCTCTTTCCGCACTGTATCTCTAAACTAATCAAAACTAAATGTGCCTGTATGTAGGAATTTTTAAAAAAAAGATTAAATATCCATCTGCACCTTGGATATCCCAAGGCAGCTGCAGCAGCAGAATACATTCTAATTAAGCTTCTATCTTCAGCTTTGGCTGAGGTGCAAGAGACAACAGCATTAGAAGGTGCAGTGAGCTGATGAATGGCAGGTGGTACCAGCAGGAACCATGTTCGATCCTTTAAGTGGGAGATCCCATTTTAATTTGGAGCCAAGATTGCTGCTCCACAGCTCAGCGTGATCAGAACGCTCGTTGTAATACCTTTCCCTGCCTGGCGTGAGAATAAACTATGCTGATCAGACCAGGCCCTGGTTTGTTTCTTGGCCTGCATTGTGATAAAGTGTGAGATCATGATTAGGAAGTGACACTGTGGCGCAGCGGTAGCGTTGCTGCCTTTATAGCGCCAGAGATCTGAGGGTTCGATCCTGACCACGGGTGATGTATGGACGGAGATCGTGCGTTCTCCTTGAGACCATGTAAGTCTTCTCCGGGTGCTCCGGTTTCCTCCCACATTCCAAAGACTTGTCAGTTAGTAGGCTACTAGGGTTGCCAACTGTCCCGTATTAGCCGGGAAATCCTATATTTTGGTCTTAATTGGTTTGTCCCGTATGGGACCGCCCTTGTCCCGTATTGGGCCCGTGGGCCGCTGTAGGCCGGGACAGTGTAGGCTAATGGAGTGTGTTCGGGGAACGGGGCAGAGTGTGTTCGCTTAATGGAGGTTGCGAAGCAACCCGCCTCCCAGCCCGGGCGGCCGCCCTTGGTGGAGCGGGAGCACGTGGCCACTGGCTGGGCGAGGTCACGTGATGTCACCTTGTCCCGTATTTGGGAGTGAGATAGTTGGCAACCCTAGTAGCCTACAGTAAGTTGTATATTGTCCCTCGCGTGTGGGATAGTGCTAATGTACCGGGTGGTTGCTGATCGGCATGGACTAGGTGGGCCGAAGGGCCTGTCTCTGTGCTGTATCTCTAAAGTCTAAAGTCTAAATAATCTCAGCCAAAGAGAGAGCATTGTGCTGTAATTGGCTTCAGAATGCACGAGATAATAATTGGCTGTGGTTTCCATTCTGAATAATAGTTGCTAACCATTTTAACTACCTTCCCATTCTCATGTGAACCTTTCTGTCTTGGGTCTTGGGTCTCCTCCCTCGCTGGACTGAGG
The DNA here is from genome assembly GCF_053455715.1 of Rhinoraja longicauda. Lineage (NCBI taxonomy): Eukaryota > Metazoa > Chordata > Chondrichthyes > Rajiformes > Arhynchobatidae > Rhinoraja > Rhinoraja longicauda. The sequence goes on from NC_135969.1 coordinate 39,818,973, forward strand.
CCACATGCAAACTGGAGGAACAGCACCTCATATTCTACTTGGGCAGCTTACAACCCTACAACATGAACATTGAATTCTCCAACTTTAGGTAACCAACCTACAAACACCCCCTTCCTTCCCCCCCCCCCCCCTTTCCCCCCTCACTTCCATGTACCCCACTCCGATTTCTACCCTCCCCCCCCCAATCCCATTCCACCTATATTCTCTCCTCTAGCTTCACATTTCGTGCCTCTTCTATCCTCATTTCCTTATCTCCCACTTTTTGTCTCTGGACTTTGTCCACAGGGCAGCACGGTGGCGCAGCGGTAGAGTTGCTGCCTTACAACGCCAGAGACCCGAGTTTGATGCTGACCATGGGTGTACAGAGTTCTCCCCGTGACCTGCGTGGGTTTTCTCCGGGTGCACCGGTTTCCCCCCAAACTCCAAAGACGTGCGGGTTTGTTGGTGCATTGGCTTTGGTAACAATTGTAAATTGTCCTTCGTGTGTGGCATGTGTGCTGGGATCGCTGGTCGGCGCGGACTCGGTGGGCCGAAGGGCCTGTCTTCATGCCCTATCCCCAAAGTCTAAAGTCTATATTGAATCTGCCAATTGGAAACCTACGATGGACACAAAAAGCTGGAGTAACTCAGCGGGTCTGACAGCATCTGTGGAGAAAAGGAAAATAACTAGGCGACGCCTCGGGTCGAGACCCTTCTTCACACATGGAAATGGGAAGAAACCGGAGAAAACTCACCTCAGCTGTATCCAGCTATCACCTGCCAGGTGTTGTCCCACCTCCACACAGCTTTCTCCTCACCCACCCACCCCCCACCCCCCCACCCCACCCCTGCCCTCCACTACTATCAGTCTGAAGAAAGTTCCCGACCCAAAACGTGGCCCGCCCACGCCCTTCGAAGAACGGAGACACCGAGTTACTCCAGCACTTTGTAACTTTTCCACAACTTGAGATGGAAATATTTGAATGTCGCCCAGGGTTAACGCAGATGAGATCATCTATTGAGAACGGTTATTGTCTGGTAATATTTATTGCGTTTTGGATTTTTAGACATAATGCAATTTTCGGTCGGGAACGCGAAAAGAATCGAAGGAAAAGAAATGAAGTGAATTATATGTTCACTTGAAGGGGGATATAAATCAGTCCAGCGTAGTCCTCTTGTCTTCGAAACTCCAGGAGAACAGCTTCATTACATTATTTCCAGTTCCCGTTGAGTTATTGCAGCAAGACACTTACTTCACGTAAGATTTTTACCTTTATTTTCCGATTCCACATTTTGATGAATTCATAATGCATGTGTAAATAAAATTTGCCCTGATCTCCGCAATCCCAGTTAGAATAATCGATTTGACTGCTGACTTATACCGCCATTTTCAGTCAGAGAGTTGTGAATCTGTGGAATTCTCTGCCTCAGAAGGCAGTGGAGGCCAATTCTCTGAATGCATTCAAGAGAGAGCTAGATAGAGCTCTTAAGGATAGCGGAGTCAGGGGGTATGGGGAGAAGGCAGGAACGGGGTACTGATTGACAATAATCAGCCATGGTCACATTAAATGGCGGTGCTGGCTCGAAGGGCCGAATGGCCTCCTCCTGCACCTATTGTCTATTGTCTATTGCCATCATTCAGTGGGATCCATTTGTAAGTTGAGCCAAAACATTGCTGTGAGTTCTGTTTGATTAAACACTTTAGGGTAATGTGGATACAGTATTTATTCACTTACAAGTAGAAACCATATTTTTTTCCTGCTCAATTTTTAATTATCATATCATATCATATCATATCATATATATACAGCGCGGAAACAGGCCTTTTCGGCCCACCAAGTTCGCGCCGCCCAGTGATCCCCGCACACTAACACTATCCTACACCCACTAGGGACAATTTTTTACATTTACCCAGTCAATTAACCTACATACCTGTACGTCTTTGGAGTGATTAGATTTTTAGATTTTTTTTAAAATCTGTGCTGGGCGACGCAGACTTGTGGAGGTTGAGTGGGTGGTTCAATAACAACAGAGTGAGCCCTATCGATGAGGCAAAAATAACTTTGTGGGTTTAGCATTAATGCATTCATCATTGGTTGAATCAAATCTGCAGGGAGGATGTGAAAGCATAATTTACATCAATGATTGAGGTTCAAAAAAATAAAAAAGGAATTGGAGCAGAATTAACGCAGTACAATCTCAGTTCAGAAGAAGACCATAGAGTGCTGGAGTAACTCAGCATCTCAGGAGAACAGGGCGGCTGCACGGTGGAGCAGCGGTAGAGCTGCTGCCTTACAGCGCCAGAGGCCCGGGTTAGATCCTGGCCGCGGGTGCTTGTCTGTCTGTTCTTCCCCGTGACCCGCGTGGGATTTTTCCGAGACCTTCAATTTCAATAGACAATAGACAATAGACAATAGACAATAGACAATAGGTGCAGGAGTAGGCCATTCAGCCCTTCGAGCCAGCACCGCCATTCAATGCGATCATGGCTGATCACTCTCAATCAGTACCCCGTTCCTGCCTTCTCCCCATACCCCCTCACTCCGCTATCCTTAAGAGCTCTATCCAGCTCTCTCTTGAAAGCATCCAACGAACTGGCCTCCACTGCCTTCTGAGGCAGAGAATTCCACACCTTCACCACTCTCTGACTGAAAAAGGTCTTCCTCATCTCCGTTCTAAATGGCCTACCCCTTATTCTTAAACTGTGGCCCCTTGTTCTGGACTCCCCCAACATTGGGAACATGTTTCCTGCCTCTAATGTGTCCAATCCCCTAATTATCTTATATGTTTCAATAAGATCCCCCCTCATCCTTCTAAATTCCAGTGTATACAAGCCTAATTGCTCCAGCCTTTCAACATACGACAGTCCCGCCATTCCGGGAATCAACCTAGTGAACCTACGCTGCACGCCCTCAATAGCAAGAATATCCTTCCTCAAATTTGGAGACCAAAACTGCACACAGTACTCCAGGTGTGGTCTCACCAGGGCCCGGTACAACTGTAGAAGGTCCTCTTTGCTCCTATACTCAACTCCTCTTGTTACGAAGGCCAACATTCCATTGGCTTTCTTCACTGCCTGCTATACCTGCATGCTTCCTTTCAGTGACTGATGCACTAGGACACCCAGATCTCGTTGAACTCCCCCTCCTCCTAACTTGACACCATTCAGATAATAATCTGCCTTTCTATTCTTACTTCCAAAGTGAATAACCTCACACTTATCTACATTAAACTGCATCTGCCATGTATCCGCCCACTCACACAACCTGTCCAAGTCACCCTGCAGCCTTATTGCATCTTCCTCACAATTCACACTGCCCCCCAGCTTAGTATCATCTGCAAATTTGCTAATTTCCTCCCGCACTCCAAAGACGTACAGGTTTGTAGGTTAATTGGCTTGGTATAAATGTTTAAAAAAAATAGTTGCGTGTGTGTTTTGGATAATGTGCGGGCATCACTGGAGGGCCAGTTTCCGCGCGTTATCTCTAAACTATACTAAACTAAACCAAAACTGAACATGGACGGGTGACGATTTGGCCCTTCTTCAGACTTTGCAATTTTCCCTTTTGCAGCTTTGCAACTTTCACCCCCCCACCCCCCCCCCCCACTCCCCCCCCCCCCCACCCTCAAACAATCAGTCTGAATAAGAGATTGGCCTGAAACATCACCTATCCATGCTCTCCAGAGATGCTGCCTGATCCTCCGAGTCACTCCAGCACTTTGTGTCTTCTTTTGTAAACCAACATCTGCAATTCCATGTTTCAAATAATAATTGAGGTAAGCCTGTTGATATATTGTATCAAGTTAAAAACAATGGTTTGAGATTCCATTAACAAGCTCATCAGGAAGGCTGGCTCAGTCCTGGGGGTGGAGATGGATTCATGGGAGGTGACAATAGACAATAGGTGCAGGAGGAGGCCATTCGGCCCTTCGGCCCTTCGAGCCAGCACGCCATTCAATGTGATCATGGCTGATCATTGTCCATCGGTACCCCGTTCCTGCCTTCTTCCCATACCCCCTGACTCCGCTATCCTTAAGAGCTCTATCCAGCTCTCTCTTGAATGCATTCAGAGAATTGGCCTCCACTGCCTTCTGAGGCAGAGAATTCCACAGATTCACAACTCTCTGACTGAAAAAGTTTTTCCTCATCTCAGTTCTAAATGGCCTACCCCTTATTCTTAAACTGTGGGCCCTGGTTCTGGACTCCCCCAACATTGGGAACATGTTTCCTGCCTCTAACGTGTCCAACCCCTTAATAATCTTATACGTTCCGATAAGATCTCCTCTCATCCTTCTAAATTCCAGTGTATACAAGCCTAGTCGCTCCAGTCTTTCAACATAAAGGTGGTCTTGGAGGGGAGGATGCTCCTCAAACTGCGGAGCATCCTGGACAATACAGCTCACCCCCTCCATGACACGCTGGCCAACCTGAGGAGCACCTTCAGCAACAGACTGGTCCCACCAAGATGCAGCACAGAACGCCACAGGAGATCCTTCTTCCCTGTGGCTATCAAACTGTACAACTCCTCCCCCTTCTGTCGTGGGGTAGACTGACTCCCCCCCCATCACCCCCTCCCCCCAATCTTTGCACATCGCCAATCCTGGACTTTCCACATCACTTTAATTTCATGTTTCGTGTATCTTGTTGAGTTTTATCACTGTTGGCAGACCAATTTCCCTCCTGGGATAAATAAAGTTCTATCGTATTGTATCGTATCATAAATGTTAAGGACTGTGTTATTGTGCACTCACATTAAAACATCATAATGTTAAAAAAAGTGCCATCGAATCTTTGAATCACAATACTAAAAAATTCCTGCCAAAATAGTGGTCACACCTGAAGAGATTCTCTTGTGTTTCCAATTCATTTCTTAAGTTCATACGTTCTAAGAGCAGAATTGGGCCATTCGGCCCATCAAGTCTACTCTGCCCATCAATCATGGCTGATCTATCTTTCTCCCTCAGCCCCATTCTCCTGCGTTGGCCCCATTACCCGTGACACCCGCACTAATCAAGAATCTGTCAAAATCTCCACCTTAAAAATATCTGTTGACTGGTCCTCCACAGCCGTCTGTGGCAAAGAATTCCACAGATTCACCACCCGGTACCCAGGTCCGCACTGTGGCGCAGCGGTAGAGTTGCTGCCTTGCAGTGCTAGCAGCGCCAGAGACCGGCGTTCAATCCTGACCTCGGGTGCTGTCTGTACGGAGTTTGTATGTTTTCCCCGTGACCTGCGAGGGTTTTCTCCAAGACCTTTGGTTTCCCTCCACACTCCAAAAGACGTACAGGTTTGTTGGTTAATTGTCTTGGTAAATTGACCCGAGTGTGTGCAGGATAGTGTTAATGTGCGGGGATCGCTGGTCGGCGCGGACCCGGTGTGCCGAAGGGCCTGTTTCCGCGCTGTATCTCTAAACTAAACTAAACTAAACTAAACTAAACCCTCTGGCGAAAGAAATACCTCCTCATCTCCTCTCTTCAGCTGCCCTTTTATTCTGCGGTTGCACATTTGAAAGTTGTTGAAACATTATTTAACATGGTACGAAGCAATATCTGAAGCCTTATCATTATCTGTCACATCTTGTCAATTAACAAAATGTCACAATTTATATAATGCCAAAAATGTCACACTGTTTGATACGGTGTTCTTACTCAGTATGGAATTGTTCACTCTATAATCTACCTCAACACAAATACCATGACATTTTCACCAATTTTCACAGGGAGGAAAAAATATGCAAATTCTATTGTCGCGGTTATAAGAATAATCTTTTTTGCATTTTCTTTGAACTTGTCTACTTACCATTTAGTTTAGTTTAGTTTAGAGATACAGCGCGGAAACAGGCCCCCCGACCCACCAAGACCGCACCGACCAGCGATCCCCGCACACTAAGCAAAACCAGCCGTTCGCTCTGCCTCTCGCAGTGTAATCAGTGTTTTGGGGGGACAGTATGTGTGATGTTAGAGGCAGGAAACATGTTCCCAATGTTGGGGGAGTCCAGAACCAGGGCCCACAGTTTAAGAATAAAGGGTAGGCCATTTAGAACGGAGATGAGGAAAAGCTTTTTCAGTCAGAGAGTTGTGAATCTGTGGAATTCTCTGCCTCAGAAGGCAGTGGAGGCCGATTCTCTGAATGCATTAGTGAGAGAGCTAGATAGAGCTCTTAAAGATAGCGGAGTCAGGGGGTATGGGGAGAAGGCAGGAACGGGGGTACCGATTGAGAATGATCAGCCATGATCACATTGAATGGCGGTGCTGGTTCGAAGGGCCGATTGGCCGACTCCTGCACCTATTGTCTATTGTCTATTGTCTATAATAACACTATCCTACACACACACTAGGGACAATTTACGTTTATACCAAGCCAATTAACCCACAAACCTATATGTCACTTGGAGTGTGTGAGGAAACCGAGAATCTCGGAGAAAACCCACGCAGGTCACAGGGAGAAAGTACAAACTCCGTACAAACTCCGTACAGACAGCACCCGTAGTCAGGGTCACCCCCGGGTCTCTGGCGCTGTAAGGCAGCAACTCTACTGCTGCGCCATCATTTCATTAAAGAGGTTTTGCAACTTCTGTTCTGTACCGACCAATAGAGAGATATTCGAATGGTGAGGACAAATTATACCTGAAAATAACGTACGATATTTATCACAAGAAATCATCATGGGCTTATATTCACTGGGATTTAGAAGGATGAGAGGGGATCTTATAGAAACAAATACAATTCTTAAGGGATTGGACAGGCTAGATGCACAAAATAATGCTCCTGATGTTGGGGTACTCCAGAACCAGGGGTCACAGTTTAAGAACAAGGGAAGTCCATTTAGGACTGAGGTGAGGAGAAACTTTTTCACCCAGAGAGTTGTGAATCTGTAGATAGAGCTCTTAGGGCTAACAGAATCAAGGGATATGGGGAGAAATTCAAAGGGCCTAATGGCCTCCTCCTGCACCTATTTTCTGTTTCTATAGGCACAGTTTACTGATTTTGGATGATTAGCCATGATCAGCAGAGCTGGCTCGAAGGGCCGAATGGCCTCCTCCTGCACCTATTTTCTATGTTAGCATATTGAATGGCGGTGCTGGCTCGAAGGGCCGAATGGCCTCCTCCTGCACATATTTTCTATCTATGAAAGCAGTAACGGGGTACTGATTTTGGATGATCAGCCATGATCATATTGAATGGCGGTGCTGGCTTGAAGGGCCAAATGGCTTCCTCCTGCACATATTTTCTATATTTCTATGTTTCTATCTGTCCCTTTGCAATATAGTCTGTCGTACCTGACATCCAACTTGCAATAAGCAGCAATTATGGTGTCATTCATCGGGTTGTCAACCACAGAGACTGTTAAATCTTCCGACGATTTCATTGCGAAGCATCTGGTAATTAACGTAACCTGTGCCACGCGGCCCAATTTGCATTTGCTTTTATTTCGCCGTAAAAGTGACAGAAATCTTCTGAAGTCTTAACTTATACAGTTAACGTGGCAGTCCAGACAAGCTGGAAGTGATGCACGGTCCTTCCCCAGGGCTCCCCCACCCACCCCCCCCACTGCCGAATTCCTCACAGTGAAAAGAGCCTGAGGAAGAGAGGCGCAATGCAAAAACATCACCTGTCCACTCCCTCCGCGTGGTGGCGCAGCGGGTAGAGCTGCTGCCTCGCAGCGCCAGAGACACGGGCTCGATCCTGACGCTGGCTGCTGTGTGCAGGGAGTTTGTACGTGGCCTATCCCTGGCGATGGACAGTATGGGAACGTGAAGGGTGGGGTCAGGGTGGGGTCGGTGAAGACTCGCGGGCAGGCGGTCATCGATGAGGGCTCTGGTTGAACCAACCGCCTTAAGGGGGGGGGAGGACAAAGGAGGAGCCGGCGGGGGCGACTATTTGCAAGCAAAGAATTTCAATGTGCCTTGTCACATGTGACAATAAAGTGTAAGAAGGAACTGCAGATGCTGGTTTAAACCGAAGATAGACACACAAAGCTGGAGTAACTCACAGACATGATTTCACACACAGACCTTTCTGTCCTAGGCCTCCTCCACTGTCAGAGTGAGGCTAAACGCAAATTGGAGGAACAGCATCTCATATTTCGCTTGGGCAGCTCGCAGCCCAGTGGTATGAACATTGATTTCTCTCACTTCAGGTAGCCCCGGCATTCCCTCTCCTCCCATCCCTCCCCCACCCAAGTCGCACCAGCTTCTCGTTCTCACCCAACAAACAGCCAACAATGGCCTGTGTCCTTTATCATCGTCACCTTTTTTGCACATCTTTCATTCATTGTTCTTTATCTGTCCACATCATCGTCTATATCTCTCGTTTTCCTCATCCCTAACCAGTCTGGAGAAGGGTCTCGACCCGAAACGTCACCCGTTCCTTCTCTCCAGAGATGCTGCCTGACCCGCTGAGTTACTCTGGCTTTTTGTGTCTATCTTTGACAATAAAATATCCCACATTCCAAGGGGAGTTGAAATGGTCACTAAAATTGGAATTTTGTGAGCCGCCATGTAGTATGTGAGGAAGAAAAATGAAAAAGAATCAGAACTGAATTAAAAGCCATACTTGAAACATCAAGTTCAGTTCAGTCTGAAGAAGGGTCTCGACCCGAAACGTCACCCATTCCTTCTCTCCAGAGATGCTGCCTGTCCCGCTGAGGTACTCCAGCATTTTGTGTCTACCTTGTAACATCAGACCTGTTTCTCTCTTCATTAGTGCTGCTTGACTTGCTGACTATTTCGACCATAGAAGTCAGGATCTGCTTGCTAAATATCTCATTCTACCGTGTTTCACAATGTTTCACATGCTTCCTGATTTAATTACCTCGTCTTCCTGCCAATTCCCCATCCTGACCTTCCACTTTAGATGATTAATATACACAACAAGATAAATTAGATATCATAATGTAGTCAAACAAGAACAAGGCCTGGAGACATTCTAAATGACGACGAATAACGAAACCACCGATGGGTTTAGACTAAACTCAAAAACTCAAAGGAGTTTCGGAGAATGAGGGGGGGGACCTCGTTAAAACGTACAGAATAGTGAAAGGCTTGGCTAGAGTGGATGTGGAGAGGATGTTTCCACGAGTGGGAGAGTCTAGGACTAGAGGCCACAGCCTCAGAATTAAAGGACGTTCTTTTAGGAAGGAGATGTGGAGAAATTTCTTTAGTCAGAGAGTGGGTTAATCTGTGGAATTCTTTGCAACAGAAGCCTGTGGAGGCAGAGATAGATAAATTCTTGATTAGTACGGGTGTCAGAGGTTATGGGGAGAAGGCAGGAGAATGGGGTTAGGAGGGAGAGATAGATCAGCCATGATTGAATGGCTGAGTAGACTTGATGGGCCGAATGGCCTAATTCTACTCCTATTCCTTATGATCATATGACCTTAAAAAGGAAAGTACGGGTGTCAGGGGTTATGGGAGAAGCCAGGAGAATGGGGTTGAGAGAGAAAGATAGATCAGCCATGATTGAATGGCCTAGTAGACTTGATGGGCTGAATGGCCTAATTCTGCTCCTATTACTTGTGAAGTTATAAAATTGAATCGGAATACTTCGAAGAAGAGCAACTAATACCTTAATATCTTTTTCTCACCTGATTTCAGTAACTTTAGGTATCAGAAAAGGGTGGCAATGAGAATGGAAAAAAGCACACAATAAGAAATCGTCTTATCACCCTACAGCTTGCTATATTCTGTAGTGTTAATGTGTTCTAGCCAAAAAAAGGCAAGGAATGGATTAACCCAGTCAAATAGCAATGGACTACAGAATTGAATGAGTGTCTACAGCTAAAGAGAAACCAGGAATAAAATCAATTGGATTAAGAAAAATGGCAATTGGTTACTATATAAAAACTGTATTCTGAAGAAAGGTAATTTAGTTTAGAGAAACAGCGCAAAAAACAGGCCCTTCGGCCCACTGGGACCGCGCCGACCAGCGATCCCCGCACATTAACACTATCCTACACACACTAGGAACAATGTTTACATTTATACCAAACCAATTAACCTACGAACCTGTACTTCTTTGGAGTGTGGGAGGAAACCGAAGTTCTCGGAGAAAACCCACGCAGGTCACAGGGAGAACGTACAAACTCCATACAGACAGCACCCGGAGTCAGGATCGAACCCGGGTCTCCGGTGCTGCAAACGCTGTAAGGCAGCAACTCTACCGCTGCGCCACCATGCTGCAGTGGTCTGAAGGGTTTAGACCCGAAACGTCACCTATTCCTTTTCTCCAGAGATGCTGCCTGGCCTGCTGAGTTACTCCAGCACTTTGTGTCTATCTTTTGAAGCCAGTGTTAGCTTGAAATACAGAATGGAAAAAGCTTGAGACACAAGGAACAGCAGATGCTGGAATCTTGAGTAAAAGTGCCTGGAGTAACTCAGCGGCTCAGGCAGTATCGGTGAAGGGCAGGGAGAGGTGATGCTTAGGGTCGGGACTCTTCTTCAGACTGGCCTTCAGAAAAATGTTTGGTGCAAAAGTAAGCACTTGACAAAATCTTGACAAGGATGTATGTTGTTACGGGAGCTAATCTTGCTCAAACCAGTTGATATATGTTCATAAGATAGACACAAAAAGCTGGAGTAACTCAGCGGGACAGGCAGCATTTCTGGAGAGAAGGAATGGGTGACGTTTCTGGTCGAGACCCTTCTTCAGACTTGTTAGGGATCAGGGAAATGAGAGATATAGACGATGATGATATAGGAGATAAAGAACAATGAGGGATGATCATTCCAAGACAGTGTTTAAAGGGCAATTTTATGTCTGTACAGCAATGCCTGCTTTTAGTTTTTTTAAAAGATGCAGCATGGAACCCCAGGCCCTTCGGCCCAACGAGTCCCTGCCGACCATCGATCACCTGTTCGTACTAGTTCCGTGTTATCCCACTTGCACATCCACTCCCTACACACCAGGGGCAATTTACGGAGGCCAAACAAACCTACAATCCTGTACATCTTTGGGATGTGGGAGGAAACCGGAGCACCCGGAGAAAAGGGTGGCACGGTGGCGCAGCAGTAGAGTTACTGCCTTACAGCGCTTTCAGCGCCAGAGACCCGGGTTCGATCCCGACTCCAGGTGCTTGTCTGTGCAGAGTTTGTACGTTCTCCCCGTGACCGCGTGCGTGGGTTTTCTCCGAGATCTTCGGTTTCCTCCCGCTCTCCAAAGACGTGCAGGTTTGTAGGTGAATTGGCTTGGCGTAAGTGTAAATTGTCCCCAATGTGTAGGATAGTGTTAATGTGCGGGGATCGCTGGTTGGCGGGGACTCAATGGGCCGAAGGGCCTGTTTCCAACGCTGTACCTTTAAACTAAACTAAACTACAATCCACGCAGGTCACGGGGGAGAACGTACAAACTCTGTACAGGCAGCACCCGTAGTCAGGATCGAACCCGGGTCTCTGGCGCTGTGAGGCAGCAACTCTACCGCTATTTGCAGTAACGAATGAACAGAAAAGAAATTGGCCTTAAATACTAGGAACAGCAGCGTGAATTCTTTAGCATCGCATCGGCAAGGCCACTTCAAATGTCCAAATGGTGTTTGTAAATTACTCCAAGTTAATCTTGTGGCAATGTCCTCCAAACCTGTCATATTTGCTGCTGTCACGCACAATATTCCCAGTCAATGTCTATTCTCTGTCTCACACTCACAAAAAATATAGAAGCTATCAGCTACATGTGGAAGGGTTTGCTTGGGTAAGCAATCATTTCTGTAGAGTCTCCATGAAAATGCTGCTGACCTTGCTATTCCACATAATAATTTAATTTTCTGCAGTCTTTAGAGTTCATTCCAATTCTATTCCCGGCTCTGCTACTCATAATTACAATTTATATTGGCTTCACACCCCCCACATCATAAAACCTCACACCAGCCAGCCTGCCCTTTGCTGCATCCAGTTGATTTGACAAATTCATTCAATATTAGAATATAAATGTATATCCGTGACGGAAATGGAAAACAAGAGACAAAGAGGAAGGCCGTCAGAGTGGAAGCAAGGTTCCCTTGGTAACAAAATGTCAATAAATCCCTTTGTGTTGGTGCTGTAAAGCACTGTCCTCAAATGCACTTTTGTAGCGACCATAGAGAATGGTCCAGGTCGTCGAACCCTCGGATTGGCCAGCGAGGTCACGTGGGAACGCGACCATGGGGATTGGTCCAGGGAACGACATCGCTGATTGGCCAGCGATGTCATGTGCGCGTTTGGCGCCCGTTTTAGTCAGTTCGGCGAAGTCTTCAAGGAAGACAGTAAGTTTGTATTGGTTGTCCTGTACCTTGTTGTTTAACTCTGTATTCGTGTATTGCGGCTGCAATAAACTTCGTCTACAACCAACAAGTTTCGGACTCGCCATATTGGTGACCCCGACGTGATCTGGACGATCACCGACTGAGCAGGAACCCGACGCCTCGTTGACGATGACCGAGCAGGGCACACCGGAGTCAAGCGCGGCAGGCGTTCATCTTCCGTTATTTTGGACGTACGCACCGCAAGCTTGGTTTATCCACGCCGAGGCTCAATTCCATATAAAGAAGGTGTCGGACGAATCCACGAAGTACTTCTACCTCGTCAGCGCTCTATCGCCGGACACAACCAAGTGCGTGATGCGGTTCATCGTAAATTCACCTGCGGAAGACAAGTACGAGGCCATGAAGAAGGTATTACTGCGAACCTTCGGGTTGAATAAGCATGGTGGTGCGGCAAAACTTCTGCACCTACCGGATCTTGGAGACCAACTGCCTTCCGTCCTCATGGCCGAAATGATGATGCTAGCCGGTGAGCATACGGATTGCCCGATGTTTGAACAGGCATTCCGCGAGAAACTTCCCGAGGATGTCCGACTGCTGCTTACGGATTGTTCTTTTAAGGACCCCGAAGCATATGCAGCGAAAGTGGACGCGCTCATAGCGGCAAAAAACAAGGCAAGTGGTTCAATCAACAAAGTCTCGACATCGGTGACCACGCCACAGCGACGGCAAGATGGCGCCACGTCTCCCGCCAATTCTCCGAAAGCCCGCCAAAAAGATCCGCACAAGCGCGGCTGGTGCTATTATCACCTACGATGGGGTAACGAATCCCGCAACTGTCGTTTGCCTTGTACCTTTGCGGGAAATGCCTCGGCCGATCGTACATAGGGGCAGTTACGATTGGCCAGAACCGGCGCCTCTATGTCCATGATCGATTCACGGACACAGAATTTTTGGTAGACACGGGAGCCATCGTCAGCATAGTGCCGCCGACCGACCTCGAAACCAGATCGGGTAAGACAGGTCCCACCCTCATCGCGGTTAATGGCAGCCCAATTCGCACTTTCGGTACACGGAAGATGTCCCTTGTGTTAGGCCTCCGCACGTACGAATGGCCATTCATCATAGCCGACGTCAAACAAGCGATCCTGGGCGCAGATTTTCTCTGGGCTTTTTCACTGGTTCCTGATGTCCGCGGTAACGACCTCCGACCCTCCGCCGAAGATGAGCATGTCGCTCCGACAATCGCCTCCTCGCCCAGCCCTACTGTCCAGGCCGTCGTCGCAGCCCCCGACTCGTATGCTGCGATTCTGGCAGAGTTCCCAGAGCTGCTCGTCCAACGTTTTGACGCACCTTCGGCTAAGCACGGTGTGGTCCATCACATCCGCACCGAAGGCCCTCCCGTTTTCGCTCGGGCCAGGAGACTACCGCCAGACAAACTGGTGGTGGCAAGGGCGGAGTTCAGGAAGATGGAGGAAATGGGAATTGTCCGTCAGTCTGACAGCCCGTGGGCCTCGCCGTTACACATGGTCTCCAAGGCATCTGGGGGGTGGAGGCCTTGTGGCGATTATCGGCATCTCAATGCTGTCACCACGGCTGATCGCTACCCCATACCGCACCTACAGGACTTTTCATCTGGGCTGGAAGGAGCGGTGGTGTTTTCCAAAATCGATTTGGTGCGAGGATACCATCAGATTCCGGTGCGACCGGAGGACATACAAAAAACTGCAACTATTACTCCGTTCGGGTTGTTTGAATGGTTGCGTATGCCTTTCGGTTTAAAGAACGCGGCACAGGCTTTCCAGCGGCTGATGGATCGCGTGGGCCGGGGTTTACCCTTTTTGTTTATTTATTTAGACGACATCCTGGTAGCCAGCCCCTCAGTGCAGGAACACCAGGCCCATTTGCGGAACGTGTTCCAGCGGCTCCAAGACCACGGGCTCATTATCCAACCCTCCAAATGTCAATTCGGCCTGCCTGCCCTCGATTTTCTAGGGCACAGAATTACTCCTGCCGGCGCCGCCCCTTTGCCCGAGAAGGTGGAAGCTATCCGGGCTTTTCCCAGGCCCACCACAGTAAAAGGGCTGCAGGAGTTCGTAGGCATGGTTAATTTCTACCATAGGTTCGTCCCGGCAGCGGCGCGAGTCCTGCGCCCGCTTTTCCAATGCCTTGCAGGGAATCCGGTAGAGTTGTTGTGGTCCCCGACCGCAGAGTCGGCTTTTACGGCAGCTAAGGCAGCCTTGGCAGACGCCACCATGTTGGTCCATCCGAGCCCCTCCGCCCCCACGGCCCTGACGGTTGACGCCTCTGACGTGGCGGTGGGTGGGGTTCTGGAGCAGCAGGTCGGTGGCCGTTGGCAGCCTTTAGCGTTTTTCAGCCGGCAACTAAATTCGGCCGAGCTGAAATATAGCGCATTTGACCGAGAGCTTCTAGCTCTCTATTTAGCTGTCCGTCATTTCAGGTATTTCCTCGAGGGCCGCCCATTCGTGGCATTTACGGACCACAAGCCATTAACATTTGCTTTTTTGAAATTGTCTGACCCATGGTCGGCCCGCCAGCAGCGGCACCTGACTGCTATCTCCGAATTTACCACAGATGTCCGTCATATCGCGGGTAAGCTTAATGCCGTTGCTGACGCCCTGTCTAGACCTGCTTTTCCCCCTATTTCGGCGGTGGACTGCGAAGTGGATCCCCAGGAGCTCGCGGAGGCACAGCTCCCAGCGGATACCGTTTCGGCGTACCAGTCCACCACTTCGGGATTGAAGTTGGCCCAGGTAGCTTGTGGGTCGGAGGGCACGAAAGTCTGGTGCGATGTTTCTCTTCCTCGTCCCAGGCCGGTAGTACCGCCCTCCCTTCAGCGCCGGGTTTTCGATGCCATTCATGGGCTGGCGCACCCGTCCATCCGCTCCACCTCTGCCTTGGTAGCAGCGAGGTTTGTCTGGCATGGCCTGCGGAAACAGGTAGCGGGGTGGGCACGTTCCTGCGTGCCCTGTCAGACCGCTAAAGTCCAGCGCCACGTCCAGCCCCCCGTAAAGGATTTCGAGGTCCCGGCTTTTCGTTTTTTCCACATCCACGTGGATTTGGTCGGGCCTTTGCCTTCCTCCCGGGGCTACACCCACCTCCTCACGGTGGTGGATCGGTTCACCCGGTGGCCAGAGGCTTTCCCATTGTTTGATATCTCGTCAGCGTCTTGTGCTAGAACTTTGGCCCTTCATTGGGTAGCTCGTTTCGGGGTCCCGGCAGTTATTACAACTGACAGAGGGCCACAGTTCACTTCGTCCCTCAGGGCCGCGCTGGCGGAACTGTACGTGTCCAAGTTACAACCCACAACTGCATATCACCCCTAGGCAAATGGACTCGTAGAAAGGTTCCACCGCCAACTTAAGGCGTCCCTCAGTGCAAGGCTTGAAGGCCCGGACTGGGTAGACCAACTCCCTTGGGTTCTTTTGGGCATCCGGACTGCTCCTAAGCCAGATCTCGGTGCGTCGTCCGCAGAGCTAGTATATGGCTCGACACTTCGAGTACCCGGAGATCTGTTTCCGGACCCTTCAGCCCTGCTCCCTACAGTCCCATCAGCGTTAGCATCTCTCCGGGAACGGGTGGGCTCCCTGGCTCCAGTGCCGACTTCACGTCATGGGTGTCCCATGGTACATGAACCGTCTTCCCTGAAGGACTGTGAGTTTGTTTTTCTGCGTAAAGATGCCCATCGCGCCCCGTTGCAGAGGGTCTATCAAGGGCCGTTCCGGGTTTTACGTAAGGGAACGGCTACTTTCACCTTAGACATGGGTGGCAAGAGTGAACTCGTCTCGGTGTCCCGGCTCAAACCTGCCCATTTGGACCCGGATCAACCAGTCCTGGTCGGTCAAACCCCTAGGAGAGGCTGACCTCCGTTAGTTCCGCCCAGTCCCGAAACCCCCGTTCCGACAGTTCCTCCAGGACCCCCCGTTTCGGCAGTTCCTCCAGGACCCCCCGTGCCGGTAGTTCCTCCAGAACCTCTCGTTCCGGCTGTTCCACCAAGTCCGGAACCTCCGGCTCCTGTGGTTCAGGCTGTCCCTCTCCGTACTCGTTATGGTCGCGAAATCCGGCTCCCAACTAGGTTCCGCACCTCGGGTTCTGGGGGGGGGTCATGTAGCGACCATAGAGAATGGTCCAGGTCGTCGAGCCCTCGGATTGGCCAGCGAGGTCACGTGGGAACGCGACCATGGGGATTGGTCCAGGGAACGACATCGTTGATTGGCCAGCGATGTCAGGTGCAAGTTTGGCGCCCGTTTTAGTCAGTTCGGCGAAGTCTTCAAGGAAGATAGTAAGTTTGTATTGGTTGTCCTGTACCTTGTTGTTTAACTCTGTATTCGTGTATTGCGGCTGCAATAAACTTCGTCTACAACCAACAAGTTTCGGACTCGCCATACTTTCACATTTCACAGGGCATTGGAAATTCTGCCCGGTTTTAACTAAAAGTAAACTCGGCAGGTAAATTCTCCCTGTGATCAGAAAACGTGAGATTAAATAGTCGGTGCAGGTCCTCGAGTCTGTTTCTCCAGTGGGGGGGGGGGGGGGGGGGGGGGGGATGAAACTGGCGGCACAGTGATGCAGAGGGTAGAGTTATATAAGAAAATAACTGCAGATGCTGGTACAAATTGAAGGTATTTATTCACAAAATGCTACAGTAACTCAGCAGGTCAGGCAGCATCTCAGGAGAGAAGGAATGGGTGACGTTTCGGGTCGAGACCCTTCATCAGACTGATGTCAGGGGGGCGGGACAAAGGAAGGATATAGGTGGAGACAGGAAGATAGAGGGAGATCTGGGAAGGGGGAGGGGAAGGGAGGGACAGAGGGACTATCTAAAGTTGGAGAAGTCGATGTTCATACCGCTGGGCTGCAAGCTGCCCCGGCGAAATATGAGGTGCTGTTCCTCCAATTTCCGGTGGGCCTCACTATGGCACTGGAGGAGGCTCATGACAGAAAGGTCAGACTGGGAGTGGGAGGGGGATTTGAAGTGCTCGGCCACCGGGAGATCAGTTTGGCCAACGCGGACCGAGCGCAGGTGTTGAGCGAAGCGATCGCCGAGCCTGCGTTTGGTTTCGCCGATGTAAATAAGGGCCAACAGAGGGTAGAGTTGCTGCCTTTCAGCGCTAGAGACCCGCGTTCAATCCTGACAAAGGGTGTACTGTCTGCTCCGGTTTCCTCCACACTCCTCCAAAGAAGTGCAGGTTTGTGTAGGTTAATTGGCTTGGATAAAATTGTAAATTGTCCCTGGTGCGTGTGTAGGATAGTTTTAGCGTATGGGGTGACCGCTGGTTGGCGCGGACTCGGTGGGCTGAAGGGCCTGTTTCCACGCTGTATCTCTAAAGTAAAGTCTAAAGAAAAGGACAGATGCAAGGAGTTGGTGGGAAGGTTAATTGGCTTCTATAAATTGTCCCTCGTGTGTAGGAAACATAGAAACATAGAAAATAGGTGCAGGAGTAGACCATTCGGCCCTTCGAGCCTGCACCGCCATTCAGTATGATCATGGCTGATCATCCAACTCAGTATCCTGTACCTGCCTTCTCTCCATACCCCCTGATTCCTTTAGCCACAAGGTCCACATCTAACTCCCTCTTAAATATAGCCAATGAACTGGCCTCAACTACCTTCTGTGGCAGAGAATTCCACAGATGTGAAAAAAAACTTTCTCATCTCGTTCCTAAAAGACTTCCCCCTTATCCTTAAACTGTGACCCCTTGTTCTGGAAGGAGAGCAGGATCGGTGGTCGGCACGGACTCAGTGGGCCGAAGGGCCAGTTTCCTAAACTAAACTAAACTAATGACGTTGACATTTGCGGTCTGATCACCTCAGGTCGTTGGGAGACTTTGTTTTTTCCTTTCAAGGGCTTTACTCAATAATTGCATATTACAGTGCACCAGGAGGTACAAAAGCGTTCAATAGTCACATTGCATCGGGCAATCATTATAATACAATCATGGCATCTATATCTACAAAGCACTCGACCCCCCCCACGGCGACCAGCCTTCACGGAAGGCCTCTAGAGTTCCCATGGACACTGTGTGTTACCTGTGTTGTCAATCTATTGATATCATTGCCATCTAGTGGATAACTGGAAAATAACGATGGTTCCACCCCATGGACCACAGAAAGGTGCTAATCTCTCGACGACCATGTCCGGGGCCTACAGCGTCCGGGCCTACAGTGTCCAGGCCTACAGCGTCCGGGCCTACAACGTCCCTCCGGTCTTATAGGAAAATAACTGCAGATACTGGTACAAATCGAAGGGATCACAAAATGCTGGAGTAACTCAGGAATGGGTGACGTTTCGGGTCGAGACCCTTCTTTAGACAGTCACCCATTCCTTCTCTCCAGAGATGCTGCCTGACCCGCTGAGTTACTCCAGCAATTTGTGATGGCAAGTTTTATGCTCTTTCTGCGTGACACTCGGATCCGTTAAAAGGTGACGTTGTGATAATTGGTTATGTGAAGGCTAAACGACTATTGCTAGCCTTTTAGACTTTAGACTTTAGAGAGATACAGTGGGGAAACAGGCCCTTCGAGCCTGCTGTGACCAGCTATCATCTGGTACACCAGTAATGTCTTACACACCAGGGACAATTTACAATCTTTACCGAAGCCAATTAACCTATAAACCTGTACCTTTGGAAGGTGGTAGGAAACCGGAGCATGCGGAGAAAACCCACGCAGGTCACGGGGAGAACGTACAAACTCCATGCAGACAGCACCCGTAGTCGGGATCGAACCCGGGTCTCTGGCGCTGCAACTCTACCACTGCACCACCGTGTCAATTCTCCTTCCAGTGGGAACAGATCCTGTTTGACTCCTTCAAATGCCATTTAATGCCATTCAGTTGCGAGGAGAATGTCGAGGGGGAGGTTGGTGGGTGAGCCTCTAAACCTATCCTACTCATGTCCCTGCCTAAATGTTTCTTAAATCTTGCGATAGTCCCTGCCTTAACCACCTCCTCCAGCAGCTCGTTCCATACACCCACCACCCTTTGTGTAAAAAAGTTACCCCTCAAGTTCCTATTAAGTCATTTCCTCTCCCTACCTTAGACCAAAGTCCTCTGGATCTCGATTCCCCTACTCTGGGCAAAAGACTCTGTGCATTCACCCTCTCTATTCCTCTCATGATTTTATACACCCCTGTAAGATCACACCTCAATCCTGACTAGGGGTGCTGTGTGTGTGGAGTTTGGACGTTCTCATTGTTACTGCGTGGGGTTTTTTCCGGGTGCTCCCCTTTCCTCCCGCACTCCAAAGACACGCAAAGACAAACTGTAGGTGAATTGGCTTCGGAAAGTTGTAAGATTGCAGTTAGTGTGTGGGATAGTGCTAGTGTACGGGGCGATCATTGACCAGCACGGACCGAAGGGCCTGTTTACGTGCTGTATCTCTAAACTAAACAAAACTGAAAAGGAACTGCAGATGCTGGTTTTACACCGAAGAAAATAGACACGAAATGCTGGAGTAACACAGCAGGGCAGGCAGCATCTCTGGAGAGAAGGATTGGGCGAGGTTTGGGGTCGAGACCATTCAATAGACAACAGACAATAGACAATAGGTGCAGGAGGAGGCCATTCGGCCCTTCGAGCCAGAACCGCCATTCAATGTGATCATGGCTGATCATTCTCAATCAGTATTCCGTTCCTGCCTTCTCCCCATACCCCCTGACTCCGCTATCCTTAAGAGCTCTATCTAGCTCTCTCTTGAATGCATTCAGAGAATTGGCCTCCACTGCCTTCTGAGGCAGAGAATTCCACAGATTCACAACTCTCTGACTGAAAAAGTTTTTCCTCGTCTCAGTTCTAAATGGCCTATCCCTTATTCTTAAACTGTGGCCCCTTGTTCAGGACTCCCCCAACATTGGGAACATGTTTCCTGCCTCTAACGTGTCCAACCCCTTAATAATCTTATACGTTTCGATAAGATCTCCTCTCATCCTAAATTCCAGTGTATACAAGCCTAGTCAATCAATAGTCAATAGTCAATAGTCGTTTATTTGTCACATACACATAAATGTGTAGTGAAATGAAACATTACCCGCAGTTGAACAATAAGACCAATAAGATTAATCAATAAAAATGCAATAACACACACAATCACAACTAACACCAAACAAAAAGAAACATCCATCACAGTGAGTCTCCTCCAGTCCCTCCTCACTGTGATGGAAGGCCAAAATGTCTTTTTCTCTTCCCTGCCGTCTTGTCCCGCGGTCAGGCTGTTGGATTTGCCACGTCGGGGCGGTCGGGGCTCCCGATATTGAAGCCCCCGCTGGGCGGTGAAAGGTCAACGGCCTATTTCAGGCCGCGCCGGACGGTGAAAGGTCCGCGGCGGGCCGACCCAAGCCCCGCGATTCGGGGCGGGCGAACACGCTGCCTCTGCCGTTGCCGGAGCTCCCGATGTCGGCCCCCATCCAGGGGTCTGCGGGCTTCCGACGTCCACGCGGCCCGCGCCGGAGCCTCCGGAGACGAGTCGCAGCCGCGCCCGCAACATCCGCAGGCAGCCAGCGCCGCAGGTGGTGAGTCCGCGCCGCGGGCTCTGCGAACCAGAGCCCCAGGTGTTCCCAGGTGAATGGCCGGTGGTAGGCCGCAACGGGAACGGAGACACGACACAGAACAAAGGTCACGTCTCCGTTCTGGAGAGAGAATGTTACAGTTCCCGTTCCCTCCCACCCCCCCCCCCCCCCAAAACATAACATACAACACTACATCATATTAAACTACAATTCAGACAAAAACAACAAAAAACACAAAAGACAGACGGACTGCAGGCAAACCGCAGCTGCGTCAGTCGCTCCAGTCTTTCAACATATGATAGTCCCGCCATTCCGGGAATTAACCTAGTAAACCTACGCTGCACGCCCTCAATAGCAAGAATATCCTTCCTCAAATTTGGAGACCAAAACTGCACACAGTACTCCAGGTGCGGTCTCACTAGGGCCCTGTACAACTGCAGAAGGACCTCTTTGCTCCTATACTCAACTCCTCTTGTTATGAAGGCCAACATTCCATTGGCTTTCTTCACTGCCTGCTGTACCTGCATGCTTCCTTTCAGTGACTGATGCACTAGGACACCCAGATCTCGTTGTTCGTCCCCTGTTCCTAACTTGACACCATTCAGATAATACTCTGCCTTCCTATTCTTACCACCAAAGTGCAAACCTCACACTTAGCCACATTAAACTGCATCTGCCATGCATCCAACCACCCACACAACCTGTCCAAGTCACCCTGCAACCTCATAGCATCTTCCTCACAGTTCACACTACCACCCATTCCTCCGAAATATCCTTACACATCCTATTGCAGGATAACCAGACTCTTAACAAGGTGGGCAAAGAGTAGCCTTACAACTACGATTACCCTACTCCTTCATGTCCATTGACAAGCGGGGACGTTGACAGGGCTTACCACATCCTAGGAGACTCGGCAGAAAGAAGAGCTGGTAGACTTGGCAGAAAGATTTCACTGATATATGGAAAAAAAATCCAATTATTTCATAGTAATATAATTGTAAACACAATGCAAAAAGCAGCATTTACATCTGGCTGCAATTTAGCTTCGGAAGACACCAAGAAAAGAAATAGTTGGCATCCTGCCTTCTATCTATCTACGCGGAAAAGAGGTCTTTCAATCTTAATTATAAAAGCTTCTAAATCTGCCGGGGTAATCTTGGAACCGCTCGTGATGTGTAAAGATTAATGAGCCTCGGCTACAACCTTGTGCCATAAATTGGGGACTGGATCTGGCCTTGCGTTAGATCAGGTTTACATGTTATTTCTGCGCGATACATGAGACTGTTGCTGGAAGAAGCTTTCAGTTACAACAATAATGTTACGTTCCTTGAAGTAAGTGGAATTCACTTTGAACGCAGAATCGGCTGTGTGCTGCTTGCTTTTTTTAAAAATCAATCTGTTCATGTGGTCTTTATTATACTTCTCAAGGAGTAATGGTATGGATTGTGTGGTCAATCAGAGAGAGACAATATTGGTCGCAAGGATTTAGTGGCCTCCAGAATTGATTTTCCCAGCTCAAGTATGACTTTGATTATTGTGGTGTCTGCAGGAAACCATGTGGTACCAGCCAACAGTGAAGGGATCAGGCGATCAGCTAAACAGTTCAGTTTCGTTTATGTGTCACGTGTACCGAGGTACAGTGAAAAGCTTTTGCTGCGTGCTAACCAGTCAGCGGAAAGACAGCACACGATTATTACAATCGATCCATTTACAGTGTACAGATGCATGATAAGGGAATAACGTTTAGTGCAAGGTAAAGCCAGCAAAGTCCGATCAAGGATAGTCCGAGGGTCACCAAAGAGTTAGATAGACGTTTAGCTCAAACAGGCTCAAAATGCTCTCCCCGTGACCGTGTGGGTTTTCTCCAGGTGCTCTGGTTTCTTCCCACACTCCAAAGACGTGCAGGTGTGTAGGCAATTGGCTTGGTATAAATGTAAGTTGTCCCTAGTGTGCGTAGGATAGTGTTAATATTAGAAGGATGAGAGGGGATCTTATCGAAACATATAAGATTATTAAGGGGTTGGACACGTTAGAGGCAGGAAACATGTACTCAATGTTGGGGAGTCCAGAACCAGGGGCCATACTTTAAGAATAAGGGGTAGGCCATTTAGAACTGAGATGAGGAAAAACTTTTTCAGTCAGAGAGTTGTGAATCTGTGGAATTCTCTGCCTCAGAAGGCAGTGGAGGCCAATTCTCTGAATGCATTCAAGAGAGAGCTGGATAGAGCTCTTAAGGATAGCGGAGTCAGGGGGTATGGGGAGAAGGCAGGAACGGGGGTACTGATTGAGAATGATCAGCCATGATCACATTGAATGGCGGTGCTGGCTCGAAGGGCCGAATGGCCTCCTCCTGCACCTATTGTCTATTGTCTATTGTCTATTGTCTCACTGTGTCTCTCTATCTCTCTCTCTACCTCTCTCTGTATCTCGGTCTATCTCTATCTATCTATCTATCTATCTATCTATCTATCTATCTATCTATCTATCTATCTATCTATCTATCTATCTATCTATCTATCTATCTATCTATCTATCTATCTATCTGTCTGTCTGTCTGTCTGTCTGTCTGTCTGTCTGTCTGTCTGTCTGTCTGTCTGTCTGTCTGTCTGTCTGTCTGTCTGTCTGTCTGTCTGTCTGTCTGTCTGTCTGTCTGTCTATCTATCTGTCTGTCTGTCTGTCTGTCTGTCTGTCTGTCTGTCTGTCTGTCTGTCTGTCTGTCTGTCTGTCTGTCTGTCTGTCTGTCTGTCTGTCTGTCTGTCTGTCTGTCTGTCTGTCTGTCTGTCTATCTATCTATCTATCTATCTATCTATCTATCTATCTATCTATCTATCTATCTATCTATCTATCTATCTATCTATCTATCTATCTGTCTGTCTGTCTATCTATCTCCCAACCAAGCTACATACCAGCCAGCGACCACCCACCCACCCACCCACCCACCAAGCAGTCAGGAGCTTGTCACCATGAGAGTGCAGTTGTGCTGTGTTGCTGACAGCGGGGAGCGATGGAGGGTGAGGCGTGGGGGATTATTCACACCTCCCCATATGTGAATTCCGTGCCTTGGATTCGGGTGTGCTTCTAATTCCTTCAACCTCTGCTTTCCTCAGACTGTGTGGCTGCCTGCAGTGAATTATAAACAACAGCCCGTGTGTGGGAGAGGCTGGGACGTTTGCCATGCCTGTGTACCTGAGCCTGTTTTTAAAGAGAGCAACATGCAACACTCGGGACAGGCGGCATCTCTGGAGAGAAGGAATGGGTGACGCTCCGGGCGGAGAACCTTCTTCAGTCTCGATCCGAAACGTCACCCACTCCGTCTCTCCAGAGATGCTGCCTGTCCTGCTGAGTTACTCCAGCATTCTTGTGTCTCTCTTCGGTTTAAACCAGCACCTGCAGTTCCTTCCCACAACATTCAGTATATTGCAAAATGTTAATCACAGATTAAATATTGAGCTGCATGAACTGCTATCAGTGCGGAGTTTATTCCATATTATTATTTGGATTATTATTGTCACGTGAACCGAGCGAGGTACATTTAAAAGCTTTCTTTAGGAAGGAACTTCAGATGCTGGTTCATACCGAAGACAGACACAATAAGCTTCAGTAAGCTTCCATGTCTTTGTGTCTCCCTCTCCTGTGAAGAAGGGTCTCGACCCAAAATGTCACCCATCCATCCATCCATCCAGAGATGCTGCCAGTCCCACTGAGCATTCTGTGTGTATCTTAGGTCAGGCAGCATCTCTGGAGAATAGGAATAGGTGATATTTTGGGTCAGAACCCTTCTTCAGGCAGTCTGAAGGAGGGTTCCGACTTGAAACGTCACCCATTCCTTTTCTCCAGAAATGTTGCCTGACCCGCTGAGTTACTCCAGCATTTTGGGTCTATCTTCGACAAGCTTTGTTTTTCATGCTTCCAATAGGAAGGAACGAGTGGACCAGGGAGTTATGGAGGGAGCGGTCTCTGCGGAACGCAGAGAGGGGAGGGGATGGGAAGATGTGGCCAGTGGTGGGGTCCCATTGTAGGTGACGGAAATGTTGGCGGATGATTTGTTGGATATGCTGGCTGGTGGGGTGGAAGGTGAGAACGAGGGGGATTCTGTCCTTGTTACGAATGGGGGGGAGGGGGAGCAAGAGCGGAGCTGCGGGATGTAGAAGAGACCCTAGTGAGAGCCTCATCTATAATGGAAGAGGGGAAGCCCCGTTTCCTGAAGAATGAGGACATCTCTGATGCCCTAGTGTGAAACACCTCATCCCGGGCGCAGATGCGGCGTAGACGGAGGATGTCAACTTCTTTACATCGGCGAAACCAAACGCAGGCTCGGCGATCGTTTCGCTCAACACCTTCGCTCAGTCCGCCTTAACCAACCTGATCTCCCGGTGGCTGAGCACTTCAACTCCCCTTCCCACTCCCAGTCTGACCTTTCTGTCATGGGCCTCCTCCAGTGAGGCCCACCGCAAATTGGAGGAACAGCACCTCATATTTCGCCTGGGCAGCTTGCAGCCCAGTGGTATGAACATTGACTTCTCCAACTTTAGATAGTTCCTCTGTCCCTCTCTTCCCCTCCCCCTTCCCAGTTCTCCCTCTATCTTCCTGTCTCCACCTATATCCTTCCTTTGTCCCGCCCCCCTGACATCAGTCTGAAGAAGGGTCTCGACCCGAAACGTCACCCATTCCTTCTCTCCTGAGATGCTGACTGACCTGCTGAGTTACTCCAGCATTTTGTGAATAAATTCTGTCACGTTGTTGTTCGTTGTCACATAAAGGATTCTCAGTAGCACCTTAATTGAAATTACTCTGCAGGCAAGCTCACACCTCCCTTCTACTTAGCATTGCCTGAGGGGTTCAGACTGTGACATCTCTATTAACTTAGCGCAAGAAATCCATAAAGTGCCATGTGCTTTCAATTTAAAAATCAAAGACATTGGGATTCCCCGGTGCATATTGAAGTCATATTATGATTCACAAACTGCAGACAGACTCATATCTCAATGGAACAAATTCTCAAATCCAGTTGCGCACATTTCCACATCGCAACAGAAGGAAAACTCGATTCCGATTATACTTTAATGGAAATAAAAAATTCTGGTGCAATAATCAATGAAATGAAAATGGTGGTGCGATACTAATTGTTGACGCGGTGGCGCAGCTGGTCAAGTTGTTGCCCCCACAGCTCTGGAGACCCTGGTACGATCCAGACCCCGGGTACGTCACAACAAAGCTGGAGTAACTCAGCGGGACATTGTGGGCCGAAGGGCCTGTACCTGTGCTGCACTGTTCTATGTAACAGGGAACCAGTGAAGTTAGTTTGAATGTTACATGTCAAGAGTGTTTTATTGTCATATGTCCCAGATAGAACAATGAAATTGTTAGACAGACACAAAATGCTGGAGTAACTCAGCGGGTCAGGCAGCATCTCTGGAGAGAAGGAATGGGTCGAGACCCCTCTTCAGGCTGATGTCAGGGGAGGGGGCGGGACAAAGGAAAGGATATAGGTGGAGACAGGAAGACAGTGGGAGAACTGGGAAGGGGGAGGGGAAGAGAGGGACAGAGGAACTATCTAAAGTTGGAGAAGTCAATGTTCATACCGCTGGGCTGCAAGCTGCCCAGGCGAAATATGAGATGCTGTTCCTCCAATTTGCGGTGGGCCTCACTATGGCACTGGAGGAGGCCCATGACAGAAAGGTCAGGCTGGGAGTGGGAGGCGGAGTTGAAGTGCTGAGCTACAACTTGCCACAGACCTCGGGTGCCGTCTGTGTGGAGTCTGCATGTTTCTCCTGTGACCCGCGTGTGGGATTCCTCCGGTTTCTTCACAGGACCCGAGGGTCAGAGCTGAAAGGAGAGGTTGGGTAGGCTAGGACTTCATCCCTTGCAGTGCAGGAGGCTGAGGGTTGATCTTGCAGTGGTGTATAAAACATGAGGTGAATGGACAGCGTGAACGTGTTCCAGCAAGTGTTCGGACTACAGGTCCAAGTGTGATAGAGTCAGACGATGGAAACAGGCCCATCTTGTCCACACTGACCAAGTTGCCATCCTGGGCTTGTCCCATTTGCCTGCATTTGGCCAGATAGAGCTCTTAAGGATAGCGGAGTCAGGGGGTATGGGGAGAAGGCGGGAACGGGGTACTGATTGAGAATGATCAGCCATGATCACATTGAATGGCAGTGCTAGCTCGAAGGCCCGAATGGCCTACTCCTGCACCTATTGACTATTGTCTATTGTCTAAACCATTCCAAACCAGTGTTATAATGAACCAGTGCTGTGCAGGGTTGTGTTAAGAAGGGTATTGTAACTAGTAGGGGAAAAAAACCTGCAGGTGCTGGTTTAAATCAAAGGTAGACACAAAGTGCTGGACTAACTCAGCGGGTCAGGCAGCATCTCAGGAGAGAACGAATGGGTGACGTTTCGGGTCGAGACGTCACCCATTCCTTCTCTCCTGAGATGCTGCCTGACCCGCTGAGTTACTCCAGCATTTTGTGTCTAACTATTTTAACTAATATTTGGCTTAGTTTAGTTTAGTTTGGAGATACAACACAGAAACAGGCCCCTCGGCCCACCGAGTCCACGCCAACTGGCGATCCCTACACAATAGCACTGTATAGCAGAATACAGTTTTACAGCATTGTAGCTTTGAACCATAATGGGTTATGGGCCAAAAGTGGGCAGGAGGGACTAGTGTAGATGGGACATGTTGGTCAGCATGGGCAAGTTGGGCCAAAGGGTCTGTTTCTATGCTGTATGACTCTATGAACTTTGAGACGCTGGGTACTTTTTAATGACAATTATTTTTTCTCAAGTTGTTGATCGTTGTTACATAAAAGATTCTCAGTAGCACCTTAATTGGAATTACTCTGCTGGCAAGTTCACACCTCACACTGGGAACGATTTGCAATTTTTAAGGAAGCCAATTAGCCTGCAAACCTGCACGTCTTTGGAATGTGGGAGGAGACCGGAGCTCCTGCTGAAAACCCACGCAGGTCACGGGGAGAACGTACAAACTCCGTACAGACAGCACCCCTTAGTCGGGATTGAACCCGGGTCTCTGGCGCTGTAAGGCAGCAACTCTACCGCTGCGCCACCGTGCAGTGTTTGGTGAGATTTTCACCTTACGTAATACATTAAAATGAATGTACCATCAGGTACCACGAGGGCTATCAACCAATGTCACACACACACACACACACACACACACACACACACACACACACACACACACACACACACACACACACACGGCAGAAAATATTATTCGACTTTCCTTCCAGTGCTCGAAGGGCCAGTTTCCGCGCGGTATCTCTAAACTATACTAAACTAAATCCTGGATTCATTCCGGGTTTATGGCTTTTCCAGATTAGTACGGGTTCTTGATTAGTACGGGTGTCAGGGGTCATTGGGAGAAGGCAGGAGAATGGGGTTAGGAGGGGGAGATAGATCAGCCATGATTGAATGGAGGAGTAGACTCGATGGGCCGAATGGCCTAATTCTGCTACTGTCACTTATGATCGTATGATCATTCCCAAACCATCTGCCAATGGATCAAGGACTTCCTGACCAACCGCCCCCAGACCGTCAAAATAGGCCCTCACCTCTCCTCCACCATTACACTGAGCACCGGCTCACCACAGGGCTGTGTGTTGAGCCCCATCCTTTACTCCCTCTACACTCACGACTGCGCCCCCACCCATCCCACCAACACCATCATCAAGTTCGCGGATGACACGACTGTGGTTGGACTCATCTCAGAAGGAGATGAGACAGCCTATAGGGATGAAATCCAAAGGCTGGCAGCATGGTGTTCAGTGAACAATCTGGTCCTGAACTCCTCCAAAACAAAGGAACTTATAATTGACTTTAGAAAAACCAGTGGAGATTACGACCCACTCTACATCAATGGGGTCTGTGTGGAAAGGGTACCAGCTTTCAGGTTCCTGGGTACGCACATCGCAGAGGATCTTACCTGGTCTACCAACACCATCACCACAGTAAAGAAGGCACAGCAGAGACTCCACTTCCTGAGGATCCTCAGGAAAACCAACCTGCAGGAGAAGCTCATGTTGTCCTTCTATCGCTGCTCCATCGAGAGTGTGCTGGCATACTGTATAACCACATGGTATGCCAGCTGCTCAGAAAAGGACAGGAAGGCCCTTCAGAGGGTCATCACGACGGCCCAGAAGATCATCGGCTGCTCACTGCCCTCCCTGGAGCACCTGTTCAGACTACGCTGCCTCAGTAGAGCAGGCAAAATAATAAAAGATCCATCCCACCCCGGCCACCGTCTGTTTGTTCATCTGCCCTCTGGTCGACGTTTCAGGTCGATCAAATCCCGAACAAACAGACTTAAGAACAGTTTTTACCCCAGGGCCATACGAGAACTGAACACTACCTTTGCACTAGGCAACACCGTTAAAAAATCTTGTACTTAATATAATTGTATTTAATTGTATTTATGTATTTATTTGTTTTTGCATTTATTGCATATATGTTTGTACGCACCGTCAGGATTGGCTATTTTTTAATTTCGTTGTACTCGTTGCAATGACAATAAATGAATATTATTATTATTAGAAAGACACAAAATGCCGGAGTGATTCAGCAGGACATCTCTGGAGTGAAGGAATGGGTGACGTTTTGGGTCGAGACCCTTCTTCAGACTGAGAGTCACGGGAAAGGGAAACGAGAGGTATAGGCGATGACACAGAGAGATATAGAACAAATGAATGAAAGATATGCAAAAAAGTAACAAAGGTAAAGGAAACAGGCAATTGTTAGCTGTTTGCTAGGTGAGAACGAGACGCTGGTGCGACTTGGGTGGAGAGAGAGGGAACGCAGGGGTTACTTGAAGTTTGGGAAATCAATATTCATACCACTGTAAGCTGCCCAAGCGAAATGCACTGTAAATGACTCGATTGTAATCGTCTATAGTCTTTCCGCTGACTGGTTAGCACGCAACAAAAGCTTTTCACTGTACCTCGGTACACGTGACAATAAACTGAACTGAAACTGAGCTGTGTTGCCCGCTTTGACAGTCGTAAGTGGATGAGTGGCTACTGAACAGTTGTCTGCTCAAAGAATCCTTCAAATAATAATGTGAAAAAAAACCCGATGAGGAGAGAAACAGCTGATGCTGCACTTTGTGGGAAAGTCGACCTTTTCCAATGAATGCGGAAAAAGCAATAAACATTTTATTGCTGAGTCGGCAGCCGCGGAGATGAGAATGAGTGATTGTTTCTTTAGAACTTGTTTCAGTCTGCCTGCGTTACAGTTTGATTGATGAAGTGTTCCTTTTCGTCAAATGTTATGTACAGGTAATGACAACAAGAAAATACAACGCAAGCTCAGTGCGGAATTTGATCCCCACTAACGATAAACTGTACAATGTTTTTAGGAATGATCATACGATCATAAGTGACAGTAGCAGAATTAGGCCATTCGGCCCATCGAGTCTACTCCTCCATTCAATCATGGCTGATCTATCTCCCCCTCCTAACCCCATTCTCCTGCCTTCTCCCAATGACCCCTGACACCCGTACTAATCAAGAACCCGTACTAATCTGGAAAAGCCATAAACCCGGAATGAATCCAGGATTTAGTTTAGTATAGTTTAGAGATACCGCGCGGAAACTGGCCCTTCGGCCCACCGAGTCCGCGCCGACCAGCGATCCCCTCACACTAACACCACCCTACACACACGAGGGACAATTTGTACGTTTACACCAAGCCAATTAACCTACAAATCTTTTCGTCTTCGGAGTGTGCGAGGAAACCAAAGATCTCAGGGAAAGCCCACACGGGTCACGGGGAGAACGTACAAACTTTGGACATGCAGCACCCGTAGCCAGGAACGAACCTGGATGTTCGGCGCCAGAGATCCATTGAAGGGTGGCATGGTGGCACAGTGGTAGAGCTGCTGCCTCACCGTGCCACCCTTCAATAAAGTTCAATAGTTCAACAGTCCTTTATTGTCGCGTGTACCCTGAGGTACAGTGAGATTAGATTTTACCATACAGTCGTACCAAAACATGCAACGATACAAAACTACATAAAGATTAAATATAAACAGCCATCACGGCGGAGTGTGAGAATCCCCAGGGCACACAGCATAAGCAGAGACCCACAGCCATCAGTCCAATGTCCGGGCCACACACACACTCCCTCACCGTGATGTGACCAGAGTTGCACCGACCGCTGTCAGTCCCTGTCCGCCCGAACAGTCAGAAAGCCGTCCCCACTCGCACCAGACTCCAGGACGCTCCCGCGGCGCGATGTCCCCACAAACACCGAGACCACCGCACTCACGGCTCTCCCTCCGAGTCCCCACCAGCGCCGGCAGCACGGCCATCTTGTTTATCGGCGACCTCGCGCTCCTCACTGTGATGGAAGGCGAATAACTTTTACCTTCTTCCTCCTTTTCTCCCGCGGTCGGGGCGATCGAAACATCCGCAGTCGGGGCGACGGAATCTCCCACAGTCGGCGATCGGAGCCCCCGCATCGGGGCGATCGAGGCTCCCGCGATCGGGGCGGTCGAAGCTCCTGCGGGTGGGCGAAGCTCCCGGAGTCGATCCGTAACAAAGGGACCGCCAGCTCCACGATGTTAAGGCCGCAGCGCGGACGGAGATACGACATGGAAAAAGTCGCATCTCCGTCGAGGGAAGAGATAAATAAAGTCTCCCCCCACCCCCCACCCCCCCAACCTAATACAAAAACTAAAGAGTAACTAAAACACAAATAAAACGGACTAAAAACAACAATGAAGATAGGGACGAGACACAATGTTGGCAAGGTTGCCTCTCACGGTGCCACCCTTACACGAAGGAAGAGTATTGAGGAATGCAAGACGAGAACAAAATCTAATGTTCAATCTGAATTCTCTACAACAATACATAACACGCTTCAAAGCACACCACGGAAGATTCTTTTACATTAAAAAAGTGCTGGAGTAACTTAGCGGGTCAGGCAGCCTCTCTGGAGAATATGGATAGATGACATTTTGGGTGAGTTGTTTGCAAAATTGTCTTATTTTGATTAAAGCCTTAATGGCTCAATGGTTCTTTATTATCACATGTAAGAGATATAGACGGTGACGTAGAGAGATATAAAGAACGATGAATGAAAGGCATGCAAAAAAAGTTACGATGATAAAGGGAACAGGCCATTGTTAGCGGTTCGTTGGGCGAAAGAGAGAAGCTGTTGCGATTCTGAATCTGGAGGTGAGGCGTTTTCACACATCTGTATCTCTTGCCTGATGGGAGAGGGAGTGAGTTGAGACTGGTCCTTGATGAAGCTCTTGGCCTTGCCGAGGCAGCGTGAGGTGCAGAAAAACGTCTTTGTCTGCCGTTTCGTTTCCAGCCATCTTGAAGCTATTTGTTAAAAGGTACTCCAACTTCTCAGAAGCTCCAGATGATGTTGGAAGCCCGTCCTCTGCAGAGTGCAGTGGAAAATGATCTTTCAGTTTGAAGAGAAAGCCTCCAATTTTCCTGGAAAAGTAGTGGTGTGTTGTTGACTGTCACCAACAGAACAACGTGCAGGCAAATTCAAGCGATCAGGAGATTTTGTTTCTATTTTATTCATAGAGCGCCGTAACAGGCCCTTCGGCCCATCGAGTCCACGCTGCCCAGCGATCCCCGCACACTAGCACTTTCCTACACACGGTGAATCTGTGGAATTCTTTGCCACAGAAGGCTGTGGAGGTCAAGTCAGTGGATATTTTTTAAGGCAGGGATAGATAGATTTTCAATTAGTGCGGGTGTCAGAGGTTATGGGGAGAAGGCAGGAGAATGGGGTTAGGAGGGAGAGATAGATCAGCCATGATTGAATGGCGGAGTAGACTTGATGGGCCGAATGGCCTGATTCTACCCCTATCACTTATGACCTTATGACCTGATGATACACTAGGGGCAATTTACAATTTTTACCAAAGCTAAGTAACCTACAAACCTGTACGTCTTTGGAGCGTGGGAGGAAACCGGAGCACCCGTAGAAAACCCACGCGGGTCGCGGGGAGAACGTACAAACTCCGTACAGACAGCGCCCGTAGTCAGGATCGAACCCGGGTCTCCGGCGCTGTGAGGCAGCGACTCTACCGCTGCGCCACCGTGCCGCACACTTCCATGAGTATCAAACCGCCAGGGGCTGGTGGGTAGTTCATGCCTTTCCTCCGCTGGCTTCCCTTTTTAGTTCCCTTCTTACATAGAAACATAGAAACATAGAAAGTAGGTGCAGGAGTAGGCCATTCGGCCGTTCGAGCCTGCACCGCCATTCAATATGATCATGGCTGATCATCCAACTCAGTATCCTGTACCTGCCTTCTCTCCATACCCCCTGATCCCTTTAGCCACAAGGGCCACATCTAACTCCCTCTTAAATATAGCCAATGAACTGGCCTCAACTACCTTCTGTGGCAGAGGATTCCACAGATTCACCACTCTGTGTGAAAAAAACCTTTCTCATATCGGTCCTAAAAGAAGTCCCCCTTATCCTTAAACTGTGACCCCTTGTTCTGGATTTCCCCTTCTATAAGATCCCCCCTCAATCTTCTAAATGCCAGCGAGTACAAGCCGAGTCTATCCAGTCTTTCTTCATATGAAAGTCCTGCCATCCCAGGAATCAATGGGGGCGTGCAGCGTAGGTTCACTAGGTTAATTCCCGGAATGGCGGGACTGTCGTATGTTGAAAGGCTGGAGCGATTGGGCTTGTATACACTGGAATTTAGAAGGATGAGGGGGGATCTTATTGAAACATATAAGATAATTAGGGGATTGGACACATTAGAGGCAGATAACATGTTCCCAATGTTGGGGGAGTCCAGAACAAGGGGCCACAGTTTGAGAATAAGGGGTAGGCCATTTAGAACGGAGATGAGGAAGAACTTTTTCAGTCAGAGGGTGGTGAAGGTGTGGAATTCTCTGCCTCAGAAGGCAGTGGAGGCCAGTTCGTTGGATGCTTTCAAGAGAGAGCTGGATAGAGCTCTTAAGGATAGCGGAGTGAGGGGGTATGGGGAGAAGGCAGGAACGGGGTACTGATTGAGAGTGATCAGCCATGATCGCATTGAATGGCGGTGCTGGCTCGAAGGGCTGAATGGCCTACTCCTGCACCTATTGTCTATTGTCTATTGTCTATTGTCAATCTGGTGAACCTTCTCTGTACTCCCTCTATGGCAAGAATGTCTTTCCTCAGATTAGGAGACCAAAACTGTATGCAATACTCCAGGTGTGGTCTCACCAATGCCCTGTACAACTGCAGCAGAACCTCCCTGCTCCTATACTCAAATCCTTTTGCTATGAATGCCAACATACCATTCGCTTTCTTCACTGCCTGCTGCACCTGCATGCCTACTTTCAATGACTGGTGTACCACGACACCCAGGTCTCGTTGCATCTCCCCCGGAGAGCAGCCACAAGGCACTGTCCCAGGGTGGAAACGTTTATAAGCTGGCTGGAATTATGAATTAACTGCTTATAGAAATAGCTGGAGTAATTTATTAGATTAGCATCATTAATAGATGCTTTCTATGTTTCTATGTTTCTATGTAAGAAGGGAACTAAAAAGGGAAGCCAGTGGAGGAAAGGCATGAACTACCCACCAGCTCCTGGCGGTTTGATACTCATGGAAGTGGGCGGCACGGTGGCGCATTAGTGATAATTTTTCAAAACTCTTTAGATTCTGGAGTAGTTCCTGAGGACAGGAGGGTAGTTAATGTAACCCCACTTTTTAAAAAGGGAGGGAGAGAGAAAACGGGGAATTATAGACCAGTTAGCCTAACATCGGTAGTGGGGAAAATGCTAGAGTCAGTTATTAAAGATGTGATAGCATTACATTTGGAAAGTGGTGAAATCATCGGACAAAGTCGGCATGGATTTACCAAAGGCAAATCATGTCTGACGAATCTTATAGAATTTTTCGAGGATGTAACTAGTAGAGTGGATATGGGAGAACCAGTCGATGTGTTATATCTGGACTTTCAGAAGGCCTTCGACAAGGTCCCACATAGGAGATTGGTGTACAAACTTAAAGCACATGGTATTGAGGGTTCAGTGTTGAGGTGGATAGAAAATTGGTTGGCGGACAGGAAGCAAAGAGTAGGAATAAACGGGTCCTTTTCGGAATGGCAGGCAGTGACTAGTGGGGTACCGCAAGGCTCAGTGCTGGGACCCCAGTTATTTACAGTGTATATTAATGATTTGGACGAGGGAATTGAATGCAACATCTCTAAGTTTGCGGATGACACGAAGCTGGGTGGCAGTGTTAGCTGCGAGGAGGATGCTAGGAGGCTGCAGAGTGACTTGGATAGATTAGGCGAGTGGGCAAATGCATGGCAGATGCAATATAATGTGGATAAATGTGAGGTTATCCACTTTGGCGGCAAGAACAGGAATGGTGACCGATTATTACCTGAATGGTGACCGATTGGGAGAAGGGGAGATGCAACGTGACCTGGGTGTCATGGTGCACCAGTCATTGAAAGCAAGCATGCAGGTGCAGCAGGCAGTGAAGAAAGCGAATGGTATGTTGGCATTCATAGCAAGAGGATTTGAGTTTAGGAGCAGGGAGGTTCTGCTGCAGTTGTACAGGGCCTTGGTGAGACCGCACCTGGAGTACTGTGTGCAGTTTTGGTCTCCTAACCTGAGGAAAGACGTTCTTGCCTTAGAGGGAGTACAGAGAAGGTTCACCAGATTGATCCCTGGGATGGCGGGACTTACATATGAGGAAAGACTAGATTGACTGGGCTTGTACTCGCTGGAATTTAGAAGACTGAGGGGGGATCTTATAGAAACATATAAAATTCTTAAGGGGTTGGAGAGGCTAGATGCGGGAAGATTGTTCCCGATGTTGGGGGAGTCCAGAACCAGGGGTCACAGCTTAAGGATAAGGGGGAAGTCTTTTAGGACCGAGATGAGAAAACATTTCTTCACACAGAGAGTGGTGAGTCTGTGGAATTCTCTGCCACAGAAGGTAGTTGAGGCCAGTTCATTGGCTATATTTAAGAGGGAGTTAGATGTGGCCCTTTTTGCTAAAGGGATCAGGGGGTATGGAGAGAAGGCAGGTACAGGCTACTGAGCTGAATGATCAGCCATGATCATATTGAATGGCGGTGCAGGCTCGAAGGGCCGAATGGCCTACTCCTGCACCTATTTTCTATGTTTCTATGTTTCTATATACTTTTAATGATTCAGTAATTGTCGACGCCAAGCCGATTTCACCCTCTGCTCACAAAATGAACAATGGACACATCTGTACTTTCTCGTGGGTGTGTCCAATCCATCAGTGACATTTTTAACGCATCATATTTACATTCACCATCTCTAATTCAACTACATTTTTTGTTGCTCCTCGCATGTCCCTTTACCTCAGTCTTTCCATCTTAACAAAGGTATCAGCTACAAGGAGAGCTTGGACAACAACTTAGATTGTTTTCTCTGGAGCTTTGGAGGCTGAGAGGAGACCTGACGGAAGTGGATGATATTATGAGAGGCAGAGATAGGGTAGACAGTCAGAACCTTTTTTTTTGTCCCAGGGTGGAAATGTCAAAGAGTGAAGCGAAGGGGTTTCAGGTGAGAGGGGCAAGGTTTAAAGGAGACTGGACAACCCGTGGGCACGTTGGGTCCCCGTAGTGGGGCCTGGGGCGGGCGAGGGAGGGAGGGAGAGGAAAGGGGAGAGGGAGCCACTTACCCCAGCCCCGGTCGGCCAATAGCGGGAGAGCGCCATGTTCATCCTGCCGGCGGCCATCTTCTTTGACCTTATCTCTGCCGCCACGCTGCACCATGGGAGGAAGGTCAGGCACGGGGCACGCCGGAACGTTTAAAGGAGATGTGCGGGGCACGTTTTTTTTACACAAAGAGTGATGGTGGCTTGGAATGCATCGGCAGGGTGGCGGTGAAGGCAGATACAATGGTGGCATCGAAGAGACTTTGGTATGGGCACAGATATGCAGGGCATGGAGGGATATGGATCATAGACAATAGACAATAGGTGCAGGAGTAGGCCATTCGGCCCTTCGAGCCAGCACCACCATTCAATGTGATCATGGCTGATCATTCTCAATCATTACCCCGTTCCTGCCTTCTCCCCATACCCCCTGACTCCGCTATCCTTAAGAGCTCTATCTAGCTCTCTCTTGGGCAGGCTCAGGGGATTAATTTGACTTGGCAACATGTTCAGCTCGTACATTGCTGGCTGAAGGCTAGTTCATGTACTGCACTGTTCTATGTTCTGTATACTGATACTTTGCTATTGTCACATGTGACAAGTTACAGTGATATTCTTTGTTGTGCATACCCTACACATTAACCTGCAAACCTGTACGTCTTTAGAGTGTGGGAGGAAACCAAAGATCTCGGAGAAAACACATTATTACTACCCTACACTCACTTGGGACAATTTTTACATTTACCAAGCCAATTAACCTACATACCTGTTAGTATTTGGGGTGTGGGTGGAAACCAAAGATCTTGGGGAGAACGTACAAACTCCGTACAGACAGCACCCGTAGTCGGGATCGAACCCGGGTCTCTGGCACTGAAAGCGTTGCAAGGCAGCAATTTTGCCGTTGCACCACCCAATCCCAATGCAGCATTGCAGAGTCAGCCTGGCCAAGCAAAATGGCTGCCGTCTCAACCGCTCCGTGCCAAGTTATCCCAAGTGTCCAATGTTCCACATTCACCCCAAACATTATCTGCTTCCTTTCACTTTAATGGATGTGAGTGCTCTTGTGCACACATTAACCAGGACATTTTTGCATGAGTACACTTGAAATATCATTCTTTAGCAGCAGAGCACTTTGGGATGTCTGAGTTATGAAAGGCATTGGATAAATTGAATTTTTTCTTTCTGTTTTCAACACTACTTCCAGGATGATTACTTGAACAATGAATAGCTGCCAGGCTGGGCTATGGGTTTGAAGGACTAACAGGCAATGTACTTGAGAACATTAACTCATTGTGTACACTTGAAGCAAATAATTTCCAGTCGATTAGACTTCCAGTACGATAAACAACCCTTGTTTCAGGCGTACACTGGCCCTATCCCCGAACTCTATCTCCGTTACATTGATGACTGCATCGGTGCTACCTCCTGCACCCATGCAGAACTCATGGACTTCATCAACTTCACCACCAATTTCCATCCTGCACTCAAAATTTACTTGGACCATCTCCGACACCTCCCTCCCCTTTCTAGATCTCACCGTCTCCATCACAGGAGATAGACTATCGACTGATGGCTATTACGACCCACTGACTCACACAACTATCTCGACTACAGTTCTTCCCACCCTGCTTACTGCAAAGACTCTATCACCTAATCTCAATTCCTCTGTCTATGCCGCATCCAAGCCCAAGATGGGGAGTCCCATACCAGGACATCCGAGATGCCCTCATTCATTAGGGAACGGGGGTTCCCCTCTTCCATCATAGTTGAGGCCCTCACTAGGGTGGCCTCGATATCCCGCAGCTCCGCTCTTGCTCCCCCTTCCCCCATTCGTAACAGGGACAGAGGCCCCCTAGTCCTCACCTTTCACCCCATCAGCCATCGCATACAACACATTATCCTCCAACATTTTTGCCACCTCCAACGGGATCCCACCACTGGCCACATCTTCCCATCTCCACCCCGTTCGGCTTTCTGCAGAGACCGTTCCCTCTGCAATTCTCCATTTAACATCCCTTCCCACCCAAACTTCCGCCTCCCCAGGTACCTTCTCCTGCAACCACAGGAGATGCAATACCTCTTCTTACACCTCCTCCCTCGACTCTGTCCAGGGACCCCGACTGTCCTTTCAGGTTAGGCAGAGGTTCACTTGCACCTCCTCCAACCTCATCCACTGCATCCGTTGTTCAAGGTAATGGACTGTTATACATCGGCGAGACCAAACGTAGACTGGCCGATCGTTTGCTCAGTCCGCCTGGACCTACCTGATCTCCCGGTTGCTAAACACTTCAATTCTCCTTCCCATTCCCACACTGTCCTTTCTGTCCTCGGCCTCCTCCAAAAATAGACACAAAATGCTGGAGTTCTTCAGACTGAAGAAGGATCCTGTCCCGAAACATCACCTTTCCTCTTTCCCCAGAGATGCTGCATGACCCACAAAGTTACTCCAGCACTTTGTGCTTCGAAAAAAGTAAGTTCGCCTTTTTTTAGATTTAGATTTAGATTTTTTTTTAAATTTAGAGATACAGCGCGGAAACAGGCCCATCGGCCCACCGAGTCCGCGCCGACCAGCGATCCCCGCACGCTAACATTAGGGACAATTTACATTTACACCAAGCCAATTAACCTACAAACCTGTACGTCTTTGGAGTCACAGTGTCATAGAGGGATACAGTGTGGAAACAGGCGCCTCGGCCCAGCTTGCCCACACCGGCCAACATATCCCAGCTACACTAGTCCCACCTACATTTATACCAAGCCAATCAACCTACAAACTTGGACGTCTTTGGAGTGTGGGAGGAAACAGAAGATCTCGGAGAAACCCCACGCATGTCACGGGGAGAACGTACAAACTCCGTACAGACGGCACCCGTAGTCGGGATCGAACCCGGGTCTCTGGCGCTGTGAGGCGTGCTGTGCCAACGTGCTGCCCTGTAATTCAATTTCAGTAATCAGATGGTACAGGCAGGCCGAAGAGAATATTTCCTCATTTCTTGCACGTACCATTTCTTTCAATTCAGAAGTGGTTGTATTAAAAAAAAGGAACATTCTTGCACGAGGCAATCAGAGTGTAAAATCAAAACAGGCCAAATCAATAATTCTGAATTAATCAAACTTTCCAAATTAATGTTGTGACTTGTTATGTTTAGATTTCTAAAATATTCTAAGAATATATTGAAAAGTTAAATGAAAGAGCAGTCAATCCTTACACACCGCTCAATACTTATACCTTTGGCTTCCTGATGATGTTGTCTCCAGAATCGGACGACAATCCATCAATTTAATGAAACAAGATTTTAAGGAGACACAAGAGGCTTGAATCTGGAGCAACAAGCAAGCTGCTGGAGGAACTCAATATTTATGAGCGGAAAGGAATTGCTAACGTTTTAGGTCGAAAACCGTTTATCAGGTGCTGATCATAAGGTCATAAGTGATAGGAGCAGAATTAGGCCATTCAGCCCATCAAGCCCACTCCGCCATTCAATCATGGCTGATCTATCTCTCCCTCCTAACCCAATTCTCCTGACTTCTCCCCATCACCCCTGACACCCGTACTAATCAAGAATCCACGTATCTCTGCCTTAAAATATCCATTGGCTTGGACTCCACAGCCTTCTGAGGGAAAGAATCCCACAGATTCACCACCCACTGACTAAATAAATTCTTCCTCATCTCCTTCCTAAAGGAACGTCCCTTAATTCTGAGGCTGTGGCCTCTGGTCCTAGACTCTCCCACTAGTGTACTCCAAAGACGTACAGGTTTGTAGGTTAATTGGCTGGGTAAATGTAAAAAATTGTCCCTAATGGGTGTAGGATAGTGTTAATGTACGGGGATTGCTGGGCGGCGCGGACTTGGTGGGCCGAAAAGGCCTGTTTCCGCGCTGTATATATATGATATGATATGATAGTGGAAACATCCTCTCCACATCCACTCTATCCAAGCCTTCCACTAGACAACCATTGACTGATCGAGGGTTCTGACCCAAAGCATCACAAATTAATTTCTCCCCACAGATACCGCTGAATGACTTCATCTGAGTGTTTAGTTGAGTTTAGAAATACAGCGCAGAAACAGGCCCTTCGTCCCACCATGTCCGCATCGACTAGAGACCCCACACGCTAACACAATCCCACACACACATCAGGGACAATTTTTACAATGTTACCTACAAACTTGCACGTCTTTGGAGTGTGGGAGGAAACCGGAGCTCCTGGGGAAAACCCACGCAGGTCACGGGGAGAACGTACAAACTCTGTACAGACAGCCCCCGTAGTCGGGATGGAACCCGGGTCGCTGGCGCTGTGAGGCAGCAACTCTACCGCTGCGCCACCGTGTCGTACGATTATTGGAAAATTTGTTTATTGAACAAAATTTTATTCCAACTGGAATTCCCAAGTTCTCCGGTCACCTGATACACACGTCACGATATTTACATATCAACATCATGACTCATCATCATGACATCCCTCCTTTACCAGAATTAAACTTTAAATTACAATTACCGTGTTCTTTTCCCCCAATTAAACAATTCTTTACTCATGATGTTATTTTTTCCCCTGAATACAAATATAGAAATAATAACTTGTAAGTTTCCTTTGCCTCTCAACAAATATCATATAATTACTAAACAAACTATAACTATAGTCTATAACTATAGTCTATAGTTTAGAAGGACTATAGTCTATAGGTTAGAAGGATGAGAGGAGATCTTATCGAAACGTATAAGATTATTAAGGAGTTGGACACGTTCGAGGCAGGAAACATGTTCCCAATGTTGGGGGAGTCCAGAACAAGGGGCCACAGTTTAAGAATAAGGGGTAGGCCATTTAGAACTGAGATGAGGAAAAACTTTTTCAGTCAGAGAGTTGTGAATCTGTGGAATTCTCTGCCTCAGAAGGCAGTGGAGGCCAATTCTCTGAATGCATTCAAGAGAGAGCTAGATAGAGCTCTTAAGGAAAGCGGAGTCAGGGGGTTTGGGGAGAAGGCAGGAACGGGGTACTGATTGAGAATGATCAGCCATGATCACATTGAATGGCGGTGCTGGCTCGAAGGGCCGAATGGCCTCCTCCTGCACTTATTGTCTATTGTCTATAACACATAATCGTTTGGAAACTCTCCTTTCACTTTGTGGTCTACCAGCTGGCACAAGAACATCAGAGTCTGTTGAATCTGCAGTTATTTACATCTGCAGTTATTTTCATACAGAGTTTGTTGAATCTGCTAAGGAGTTGTCCCCTCTGCTCACCACCTGCGTCGCAAGGGTGCTGCCTCTGGAACTCTGGTCACTACCTCAGCAAACGTCTCAATATGGATGTTAATAACTATTTGTCCATTGCATTCATAAGCACGTGGGAAGAACAATCACCTGAGCTTTGCGCATCATGGGACAAGTTTTTGGTTGATGTGTACAACTGTAAATACGCACACCTCCAGATTCAGGGAGAGTTTCTTCCCAGCTGTTATCAGGCAACTGAACCGTCCGAGCAACAACTAGAGAGCAGTCCTGAGCTCCATCTACCACACTGGAGATCCGTGGACCATATTTAATCGGACTTTCCTGGACTTTATCTTGCACTAAGCGTTATTCCCTTCAACACTTTTCCTGATGATGTTCTCTCCAGAATAGGACAACAATCCGTCAATTTAATGAAACAAGATTTTAAGGAGACACAAGAGGCAGGAATCTGGAGCAACAAGCAAGCTGCTGGAAGAACTCAATATTTATGAGCGGAAAGGAATTGCTAATGTTTTAGGTTGAAAACCGTTTATCAGATGCTGGTCGTGAGGTCGTAAATGATAGGAGCAGAATTAGGCCATTCAGCCCATCAAGTCTACTCCGCCATTCAATCATGGCTGATCTATCTCTCCCTCCTAACCCCATTCTCCTGCCAAGTCAAGTTTATTTGCCACATACACACACACGATGTGCAGTGAAATGAAAGTGGCAATGCCTGAGGATTGTGCACAAAAAAGAATTACAGTTACAGCATATAAATAAAGTTAATAGGTTAATATAGAGAAGACAAAATTTAGTCCCTGGAGTTATAAAAGTTAACAGTCCCGATGGCCTGTGGGAAGAAACTCCGTCTCATCCTCTCCTTCTCCCCATCACCCCTGACACCCGTACTAATCTATCTCTGCCTTAAAAATATCCATTGATTTGGCCTCCACAGCCTTCTGTGGGAAAGAATTCCACAGATTCACCACCCTCTGACTAAAGAAATTCTTCCTCATATCCTTCCTAAAGGAACGTCCCTTAATTCTGAGGCTATGCACTGTGGCCGGCTCGATTGTGATCTGTAGGAAGGAACGGCAGATGCTGGTTTAAACCGAAGATAGACACAAAAATCTGGAGTAACTCACCGGGACAGGCAGCATCTCCGGAGAGAAGGAATGGGTGACGTTTCGGGTTGGGACTGAAGATGGGGCTCGACCTGAAACGTCGCCCATTCCTTCTCTCCAGAGATGCTGCCTGTCCCGCTGAGCTACCCCAGCCTTTTGTGTCTAAGTTCCATTGTAATCATGTCTTGTCTTTTCACAGGCTAGTTAGCACGCAACAAACTCTTTTCACTGTACCTCGGTACACGTGGCAATAAACTAGACTAAACGAAATGAAACTAAAACTAAATCATGATATAGATATTGATCTTTGTCAATACTCTCTGGACTACAAAACATGTCGCGCCACCATTCTGATCCCAAAACTTCATAAAATTCAAACAGGCCTTTCACACCACCTTGTCCATGCCGAACCAAGTTAGTATACAAGGGTAGTTCCATTTGCCTGTGTTTGGCCCATTGCCCTCCAACTAGGGTTGCCAACTATCTCAACCCCAAATACGGGACAAGGTGACGTCACCGCCCCGCGCCCCACATGACCTCACCCAGCCAGTGACCACGTGCTCCCGCTCCACCAATGGCGGCCGCCCGGGCCGGGAGGCGGGTTGCTACGCAACCTCCGTTAGGCGAACACACTCGGCCCCGCTCCCCGAACACACTCCGTTAGCCTACACTGTCCCGGCCTACAGCGGCCCCTGGGCCTAATACGGGACAAGGGCGGTCCCGTACGGGACAAACCGAGTTAGCCCAAAATACGGGATGTCCCGGTTAATACAGGACAGTTGGCAAACCTTCCTATCCTGATATCTGTTCAAATGTCTTTTAAAACACAATATGGAAGCAATATGTCTGCTTCTGCAGCTTTCTCTGGCAGTTGTGGACGACTCGATTGTAATCATATATCTTATTTCCGCTGACTGGTCAGCACGCAACAATCTCTTTCCACTGTACCTCGGTATACGTGACAATAAACTAAACTAAAACTAAGCTACAGATCGGCAAATTAGCTTGCTTGTCCATAAATAATGTGGATTATCTCATCATTCTTGAGCTTCCAAGTTAATGACAGGCTTTCATTATCTTGGACACAAACTTACATTTGGATCGCTGCGATACTCATACTTTCTCGTCAGATTGTTTCGTGACATTAAATGGTTTTAACAAGTGCACATTGGCACCAAGAGTTTGTCCAGCTGCTGCAGTAATAAAATAAATTATGTGCTTTGCTTTAAAGCTTTCATCAAAAATCAAACTTGCATTCAGAATAGTTAATGATTGACACAAAATGCTGGCGGGACTCAGCGGGACAGGCAGCATCTCTGGAGAGAAGGAATGGGCGACGTTTTCGGGTCGAGACCCTTCTTCGGACTAGTCAGGGAAAAGTTGAGATGAGAGGTATAGACGATGATGTGGAGAGATAAAGAGCAACGAGTGAAAGATATGTAATAAGGATGCGAGTCTGGGTTAAAACGGAGGCGTAGAGCTGGAGGGCAGGAGGAATCACAGAGGGGGAGCAGGGAGAGAAGGTGTTGCAGGACTCTCGTCAGAGAGAGGAGGAGAACCTCATCATAGTAGACATACCTTGAGGAGATTTCGCAGTGGAGCAGCCGAAATGCGTCAGAAGGAACTGCAGATGCTGGTTTACACCAAAGATAAACTTGGCTTTTTATTCAAATGGGTGTCTGTGTAGGAATAACACTGGAGGTTGCCAATCCCAAGTCTGAGCTCGATTTATGGGAACTTTAGTCAGATCCAATGCTTAAGTTATTCTGATAAA
This sequence comes from Rhinoraja longicauda, assembly GCF_053455715.1. NCBI lineage: Eukaryota > Metazoa > Chordata > Chondrichthyes > Rajiformes > Arhynchobatidae > Rhinoraja > Rhinoraja longicauda. The sequence goes on from NC_135969.1 coordinate 39,863,462, forward strand.
CAGAAAGACTTTTGTTCCGCCAAATGTGTCACGAAATAAAGACGTTTTGGAAGGCCATCGAAGAGCGGTGGTGGTTCCGTGGGTTCTGTCATGAACCTATTTTACATTGGATTGTTTAAGACACAAACGTTTCAGGATAATGACTCTAGATATCTTTGGACAGCGTAGAGATACAGCGTGGAAACAGGCCCTTCAGCCCGGTTTGAATTACGAGATTGCTTTTGATTTTGAAGTGTTTTTTATTTGCTTCAAAAGTAAACTTTATTCAGAATAAAACCCAAACCGTAATATAGCTTTTCATACATTCTCAGTGTCTAGACATTCAATGGTGTCACACTCAGTCGTGTTAGCACCTGTCTTCACATAAAACACCATGTGGCCACCTATGGTGATGTCCCTCCCCTTGTTTGAGGGGTGTCCCCACCGGACTCTGCCCCCCAATGTCCAGCAGCAAAAGGACAGACACACACACACACACATACAGACACACAGTCACACAGACAGACAGACAACAGACACACAGACACACAGCCACATACACACACACAGCCACATTCACACACACACAGACACACACACAGTCACACAGACACACAGACAGACAGACACACACACACACACACAGACACACACACAGTCACACAGACACACAGACAGACAGACACACACACACACACACACACACACACACACACACACACACACACACACACACAACAGTCACACAGACACAGACAGACAGACACACACAGACACAAAGACACACAGACACATACACACACACACACACAGACACTCAGACACACACACAGACACACACACACACACACACACACACACAAAGGCACACAGCCACACACACACACACACACACACACACACACACACAGACACACACACAGACACACAGACACACAGACACACAGACACACAGACACACACACAGACACACAGACATACAGCCACACACACACACACACATACACACACACACACACACACACACACACACACACACACAGACACACAGCCACACACACACACACAGACACACAGACATACACACACACACACACACACACACAAAGCCACATACACACACACACACAGACACACAGCCACATACACACACACACACAGACACACAGACATACACACACACACACACACACACACACACACACACACACACACACACAAAGCCACATACACACACACACACAGACACAAAGCCACACACACACACACACACACACACACACACACACACACACACACACACACACACACACACACAGCCACATACACACACACACACACACACACACACACACACACACACACACAGCCACATACACACACACACACACACACACACACACACACACACACACACACACACACACACACAGCCACATACACACACACACAGACACACAGCCACATACACACACACACACACACACACACACACACACACACACACACACACACACAGCCACATACACACACACACACACACACACACACACACACAGACAGACTCTCTCTTAGGGTTTACATATTCTGTGTTGCACAAATAACTTATGTAAACAATGTCAAAATGTAAACCGCATCAACTTTGATATCTACTAACACTTTCTTTTCAGCACAGAATATTTAATTAATTTATTCAAGAGCTTCTTAAATGCCACTATCACATCTGCCTCAGTCACCAAAGCTGGCGGGATATTCCAGGCACTCACCAGGCAAGTGTGCAAAGAAACGTATCCTTTAAACTTTGCCATCTCACCTAAAAGCTATGCCCTCTAGTATTTTGGGAAAAAGGTTCTGACTGTCCACCCCATCTATGCCGCTCATAATTTTTTCTACCTCCACCAGGTCTCCCTTCAGCGTCCAGAGAAGGGCCAGAGTTCCAGAGTATTGCTCCAGAGTGGAAAGTTTATATCTCTAAATTTTCACTGTTCAAGGGGTTGTGGGGAGAAGGCAGGAGAATGGGGCTGAGAGGGAAAGATAGACCAGCCATGATTGAATGGCGGAGTAGACTTGATGGGCCGAATGGCCTAATTCTGCTCCAATAACTTATGGCCTTATGAGCTATTGTAGTGAAGTTTATTGGAGTTTTGAGGGTAAAATTAAACTTTGACCAAAATAGTACATCAGATTACTATGTCCTACATTGATAAGTGCTCTAGAGGGAGCTAAGAGGCAATGGATAACATTGTGCTTCAAGTGCATGTATTTACAAAACTCAGTGAGATTTTGATTTGCAGTCCTTTGCTCAATTTTAATCACCATTTTGGATTTAAACTGTATATATTTTAACTCAAAGAACTTGTGGGGTTTATAAAATGGCCTGTTAGTAGGGTTGCCAACTGTCCCGTATTAGCCGGGACATCCCATATTTTGGGCTAAATTGGTTTGGCCCGTACGGGACCGCCCTTGTCTGGATAATAAACAGATTCCAAAACGCTTGCCAATGCCTGCACGTGGATCCAAAGGGCCGTACGGGACCGTATTAGGCCCGGTGGGCGCTGTAGGCCCGGACGCTGTAGGCCCGGACATTGTAGGCCCGGACACTGTAGGCCCGAGGGCTGCTGTAGGCCCGGACAGTGTAGGTCTGGAGGCCCGGGCGCTGCCTAACGGAGGTTGTGTAGCAACCCGCCTCCCGGCCCGGGCGGCCGCCATTGGTGAAGCGGGAGCACGTGGCCGCTGGCTGGGTGAGGTCACGTGGGGTACGGGGCGGTGACATCACCTTGACCCTTATTTGGGAGTGAGATAGTTGGCACCCCTACCTGCTAGGTATACAACTTGCCTGCAGAAGAATGGTCTCGACCCAAAATGTCACCTATTCCTTTTCTCGAGAGATGCTGTCTGACCCGCCGAGTTACTCCATCTAACATATGTACTGGAAAGAGGTGAGGATGGAGCTTCCAGGTGGCTGATCTTAGCTAAGGAGTGAGACAAGCCTTACATTTTACTTTGGCCCTTTGGATCCACGTGCAGGCATTGGCAAGCGTTTTGGAATCTGTTTATTATCCAGAAACTTTGCAAAGATGCACATCAGGGACATTGACCCAGTAAAAGGATCAGATTTAGCTGGGGCCGCACGGTTGCTTTTGAGGATTAAAAAAATACACAAAATGCTGGAGTAACTCAGCAGGTCAGGCAGCATCTCTGGAGGACGGCACGGTGGCACATCGGTAGCAGTTGCTGCCTCACAGCGCCAGAGACCCGGGTTTTAACCTGACTACGTGTGCTGTCTGTACGGAGTTTGTACGTTCTCCCCGTGACCTTGACGCTCCGGTTTCCTCCCGCACTCCAAAGACTTACAGGTTTGTAGGTCAATTGGCTTTGGTACGTTGTAATAATTGTCATTAGTGTGCTAGTGTACGCAGTGATCGAATGTCGGCGCGGACTCGGTGGGCAGAAAGGCCTGTTTCCGCACTGTATCTCTAAAGTCTGAAGTCTAAAAGGACATGGATAGGTGACCTTTTGGCTTGCGACTCGAAAGGTAGCCTGTCCACGTCCTGCAGAGATGCTGCCTGGCCCTCTGAGTTACTCCAGCACTTTGTACTTTTTCCTTTCTAAAGCAGCATCTGCGGCTCCTTGTGTCTCTGCTTTTGAGAATAACTTGGTTTCTGTCAAAAATTATATTAACATCTCTTTGATAAAGAGGAACAATTTCATCCCTTGCTGCCTTTTGAGCTGCAGGCTTGTTCAACAAATGGATCTTGATGCAGGAGATGTTTTCAGTATTACTGAAATTGCAGCCTTTTATCATTACGGTCACGCTAAATTGCACACTCTCACTGTTGACATATAATTTTCAATACAATTCAGCACGAGAATCTCCAAAGTGTGGCTCCTGGCAGAATTTATTGTTGAGTATTGAAAGCAAATATTGAAATACACGGGTATAATGAAGTGGATACAATAATTCAATTTTTAAGCATTGTAAAATGTCGTACACAAGAACATCTTTAGAACCTTGCAGGAAGTCTAGGAGCGGCTTTGTCCTGGAAATGGATGAGCCTCTGGAGTTAATGTGATTACTCTTTCCACTTCTTCATGGCTGTAAGTTCTTTGACTCGGATTTCTTCTAAACAGCTTTAAGCACTTACTGTGTACACATCAGAAGGCAAAACTGCACAGGGGTCTGTATACGCAGCAATCACTGCCTCTTTTCTTTTGATCACTCCAACCTGTCCGTGTTCCTGCAAGGATCTGATTCCCGATGGATGAGTCATGGAGTTGTGCAGCACCGGAACTGACCCTTCGGCCCACCTTGTCCGTGTCAACCACGTTGCCATTTCGGGCAGGTCCCATTTCCCTGCGTTTGGCTCTTCCCATCCACATATCCGTCCATTCGATCATAGAAGGGCAAGATTCTGCAGACGCCAGAATCCCGAGGTAAAAAAAAAAAAAAAAATCTGCTGGAGGAACTCAGCAGGTCAGGCAGCATCTGTGGAGGGGAATGGGCAGTCAACATTCCACACCAAGAGCCTTCCTCTGGACTCTGGTATCAGTGGAAAGGTCTGGCCCTGAAACTTTGACTGTGCATTTCCCTCCACAGATGCTGCCTGACCGGTTGGGGGTTTGTCCGGCTGGTTGTTTTCTGGCCCAGGATTCTTGATCATGTTCTCTTCTGGAGACCAAAGGAACTGCAGATGCTGGAATCTAGAATGGAGCTCGTAAATTCCAATCTTGTACCTACATCCACCCTGGCACCACGTTCCAAAAAGAAATCTTTCCCTCACATCTCCTTCAAACTTTCCCCCCTTCACCTTAAAGTTATGCTCTCTAGTATTTGACATTTCCACCCCTGAGAAAAAAGGTTCTGACTGTCTACCCTATCTATGCCTCCCATAATTTTATAAACTTCCATCAGGTCTCCGTTTAGTCTGCAGTGCTTGAGAGAAAACAATCCACGTTTTTCCAACCTCTCCTTATGGTTAACACCCTCCAAGCAAGGCAGCATCCTGGGAAATCTCTTATCCACCCTCTCCAAAGCCTCCACGTCCTTTCTGTAATGGGGTGACTGGAACTTCACACAATACTCCAAATGTGTCCTAACCAAACCTGCACTGTAAAGCTGCATTGTGACTTCCTGACTCCTGTACTCAATGCAGATAGAGTGGATACGTTTCCACTAATGGGAAAATCTAGGACCAGAGGGCCATAGCCTCAGAATAAAAGGACGTACCTTTAGAAAGGAGATGGGGATGAATTTCTTTAGTCAGAGGGTGGTGAATCTGTGGAATTCATTGCCGCAGACGGCTGCGGAGGCCAAGTCAATGCGTTTCATCGAAACATTACAATCGGGGGTCATTTGTTAACGAAACACAGGACATGACCTAGAAGTTTAAACAGGATGTTGAGCTGAATAGAACATGGCACAACATCCAAAGCTGATTATTTCTCTAATATAGCAGAAACGAGAAAGGAAACATAGAAACATAGAAACATAGAAAATAGGTGCAGGAGTAGGCCATTCGGCCCTTCGAGCCTGCACTGCCATTCAATATGATCATGGCTGATCATCCAACTCAGTATCCCGGACCTGCCTTCTCTCCATAACCCCTGATCCCTTTAGCCACAAGGGCCACATCTAACTCCCTCTTAAATATAGCTGATGAACTGGCCTCAACTACCTTCTGTTGCAGAGAATTCCACAGATTCACCACTCTCTGTGTGAAAAAAAACGTTCTCATCTCGGTCCTAAAAGACTTCCCCCTTATCCTTAAACTGTGACCCCTTGTTCTGGACCTTAAACTGTGACCCCTTGTTCTGGACTTCCCCAACATCGGTAACAATCTTCCTGCATCTAGCCTGTCCAACCCCTTAATAATTTTGTAAGTTTCTATAAGATCCCCCCTCAATCTTCTAAATTCCAGCGAATACAAGCCGAGTCTATCCAGCCTTTCTTTATATGAAAGTCCTGCCATCCCAGGAATCAATCTGGTGAACCTTCTCTGTACTCCCTCTATGGCAAGAATGTCTTTCCTCAGATTAGGAGACCAAAACTGTACGCAATACTCCAGGTGTGGTCTCACCAATGCCCTGTACAACTGTAGCAGAAGGAGATAGACACAAAGTGCTGGAGTAACTCAAGAGGTCAGGCAGCATCCATGGAGAATATGGATAGGTGACGTTTCAGGTCGAGACTCGTGGAAACATAGAAACGTAGAAAATAGGTGCAGGGGTAGGCCATTCGGCCCTTCGACCCAGCATTGCCATTCAATATGATCATGGCTGATCATCCAAAATCAGTAACGTTCCTGCTTTTTCCCCCATATCCCTTGATTCCTTTAGCCCTAAGACCTAAATCTAATTCCCCCCTTGAAAACATCCAGTGAAGTCTCCTCCACTGCCTTCTGCGGCAGAGAATTCCACACATTCACGACTCTCTTGGTGAAAAAGTGTTTCCTCATTCAGACTGAAGAAGGGTCTCGACCCGAAATGTCACCTATCCGTGTTCTCCAGAGATGCTGCCCGACCCGCTGAGTTACTCCAGCACTTTGTGTCTATCTTCGGTGTGAACCAGCATCTGCAGTTCTTTCCTACCCAGGCCAGGAAGGAGGATGGAAAGTGGAAGAAATAATCTTGGAACAGAAGTTAGACACAAAGTGCTGGAGTAACTCAGCGGGACAGGCAGCACCTCTGGAGAGAAGGAATGGGTGACGTTTCGGGTCGGGACCCTTCTTGGAACAGAGGGTGACTGTGCATTACTGATTCAAGATGAGAGGAACATGAAACAACCTCTTAAAGAAAATCTTCAATAATACCCATCTCAAAACCTGCCGAACAGAGAGATTAAACTGAGGCTCGGCAGGTTTTGAGATGGATATTATTGAAGGTTTGCTTTAAGAGGTCGTTTCTTGTTCTTCTCATCTTGAATCAGTAATGCACAGTCACCCTCAACAAAATTACACATTTTAACAGGGAAATTCGTTCAACAAGGCGATCAAGATGTCAAATAATGACATCCGTAATTATAGTGAGCAGACTCTGGTAAGACCATCCTTTAATTATGCGAATCCTTGGATTAGTCAAAGAATGTTTTCATTCTAATATTAGCCATCCACTCATTTTGTTCCATTGAAGTTAGAGTTTAATACATATCAAGTGCAGGACATCGGACACATTCGTGAGAAAGACACACAGTGCTGGAGTAACTCAGCGGGTCAGTCAGGCAGCATCTTCGGAGAAAAGGAATGGGTGACGCTTCGGGTCGAGACCCTCTACAGACAGAGACACATTCTTCGGACACATTGGAGTACTGTGTGCAGTTTTGGTCTCCAAATTTGAGGAAGGATATTCTTGCTATTGAGGGCGTGCAGCGTAGGTTTACTAGGTTAATTCCCGGAATGGCGGGACTGTCATATGTTGAAAGACTGGAGCGACTAGGTTTGTATTCACTGGAATTTAGAAGGATGAGAGGGGATCTTATCGAAATGTATAAAATTATTAAGGGGTTGGACACGTTAGAGGCAGGAAACATGTTCCCAATGTTGGGGGAGTCCAGAACCAGGGGCCACAGTTTAAGAATAAGGGGTAGGCCATTTAGAACAGAGATGAGGAAAAACTTTTTAGTCAGAGAGTTGTGAATCTGTGGAATTCTCTGCCTCAGAGGGCAGTGGAGGCCAATTCTCTGAATACATTCAAGAGAGAGATAGATAGAGCTCTTAAGGATAGCGGAGTCAGGGGGTATGGGGAGAAGGCAGGAACGGGGTACTGATTGAGAATGATCAGCCATGATCACATTGAATGGCGGTGCTGGCTCGAAGGGCCGAATGGCCTTCTCCTGCACCTATTTTCTATTGTCTATTGTCTATTCACAAGTTTGAAATAAGTTGAGTCTGAAGAAGGGTTCCCACCCAAAACATTGCCTGTCCACGTTCTCCAAGGATGCTGCCTGAGCTGCTGAGTTACTCCAGCACGTTGTGTTTTACTTTTTATAAATCTGACCCTTCCAATTTTAATATGCCATGAAATTCAGAGTTCGTTTTAATTTGGCTTGACTGGTATATTCCTGGGTTATGCGTTTTCTTTCTGGTTTGAGAGTCCTTGCAAACACTTTTCACCTTCCTGATGTAAATGTTCAACGGTCATGCCAACATTTGTAAGTTTAAAGTCAATGAATCCTACCTTTTAGAATGTAGAAGCAAGGAACTGCAGGTGCAAAAGAAAGACACGGAGCGCTGGAGTAACTCAGCAGGTCAGGCAGCATCTCTGGAGAACATGTATAGGTGACACTTCGGGTTGGGACCCTTCTTCAGATCTACCTTTGTTTTCGTTTAGCTTATTGGCACGTGTACCAAGCTCCAATGAAATGCTTTTTGTTGCGTGCTTATCAGTCGGAGGGAAGACGATACATGATTACAATCGAGCCATTCACAGTGTAAAGATACAGATACATGAAGAAGGGTCTCACCCATGCCTTCTCTCCAGAGATGCTGCCTGACCCGCTGAGTTACTCCGGCATTTTGTGCCTATCTTCAATTTAAACCAGCATCTGCAGTTCCTTCCTACACATGATAAAGCGAACAGCATTCAGTGCAAGATAAAGTCTGATTAAAGATAATGAGGTAGATGGTAACTCAGGACCGCACTCTAGTTACTGGTAGGATGGTTCAGTTGGTTGATAGATTTAGAATTTAGTTCATGAGTAAAAGCCTAAAGAAATCTAACAGGCTTTTTATATCAGTTTAAGTTTACACATTAAACCTACATGAAGCAAATACTGTACAAGCAAAATAATATCCAAGCAGCCACATTATCTGATTCATGATGGTTTAATAGATGACAATATATCATCTGGCTGATTCTATGGATTGTATTTAAAAAATAATACATTTCATTCTTAAATAAAGCCAATTTCTTCTGAAATTTGGCAATTCTGTTTTGTTTTTTTTAAATCACTTGCGTTTCCTGAGTGGATCTTGTATTGGCTGTGTTTGAAGGCTCAGAATGAGACAAAGATTCACCAGCCTCACACACAGCAGAACAGTTTGTTCCTAAACACAGGAAGCCGTTTGATGTAAAGCTGCTGATAAAAATCTTTCATTTAATGCACACGCGTCCTCACAAATTGCCGGGGCAAACGCACCCGAGAGAGGCAGCTTCCTCGTGGCATCGTGTCTCTTTTGGACACACACCACCACGAGGAGAGAGAGATAGAGCCAGCAAATTATTGTGCGGCAAGTCCTCATAAATAATGGCAAACGGGTTTGCTTTGATGTCCCAAGTCTACAGTCTCTGCCTCTCGCAAAGGACCTCATTCAACAAGTCTTGGACACATTAACATCCCCAAATATTTTCTGAAGTATTTTCTGACCTTCCCCCTGTTGTTTTTGCATTATCTCTGAGCCCAGAATTGCATTTTTCACTACGTTTCAGTGAACTGCCCACAGTGCGAATGCAATTAAGGAAGATTTTCCGAAGCTGATAAGGGAAGGTTAACGAGTTGGTGCCCGAGTCAGTAAACAAATTGGAACTTGGTAATAATTTGCTTGTAGCAGAATCTTGAAATGATTTCTAAAGAAAAGCAAGTAATGGCTTTAATTCCCTCTGCTCCACCCAGCTGAAATAATGTTATATATATATATATATATATATATACACACACACACGTATATATATATATATATATATATATACACACACACAGATATATATATATATATATATATATATACACACACACACACACACACACACACAGATATATATATATATATAGTATAAGAAAATAACTGCAGATGCTGGTACAAATCGATTTATTCACAAAATGCTGGAGTAACTCAGCAGGTCAGGCAGCATCTCGGGAGAGAAGGAATGGGTGACGTTTCGGGTCGAGACCCTTGTTCAGACAAGCACACACACACACACACACAGATATATATACATATATACACACACACACACACACACACACACACACACACACACAAACACATATACATATATATATATATAAACTGATTTCATGCAAAAAGAACTTGGCCATTTGGTGTCCTAAAGCAATCAGAGGAAACACTAGCAGATGTGCATTTTGGGAAAGTGTTACAGGATTACAATCAAATCAAAAGAGCCACCTCAGATACTGCAGTTTGCTGAAATGCACACAATATATTTCATTTTTATTTTCAGAGTAGTTTAAGATACAGCATGAAAACAGGCCCTTCGGCCCACCAGGTCCATGCTCACCATCGATCACCCGTTCACGCTAGTACTATGTTATCCCACTTTCTCATCCGCTCCGTACACACGAGAAGCGACTTTGCAGAGGCCAGTTGTCCTGCAAACCCGAACGTCTTTGGGAGGTTAGGAGGAAACCGGAGCAAACCCACGCGGTCACAGGGAGAACGTGCAAACTCCGCACAGACAGCACCCGGGGTTGTGATTAGGGTTGCCAACTGTCCCGTATTAGCCGGGACATCCCATATTTTGGGCTAAATTGGTTTGTCCCGTACGGGACTGCCCTTGTCCCGTATTAGGCCCGGGGGGCGCTGTAGGCCTGGGCACTGTAGGCCCAGGGGCCGCTGTAGGCCCGGACACTGTAGTTTAACGGACTGTGTTCGGGGAGCGGGGCCAAGTGTGTTCGGCTAACGGAGGTTGGTAGCAATCCGCCTCCCGGCACGGGCAGCCACCGTTGGTGGAGCGGGAACACTTGGCCGCTGGCTGGGTGAGGTCACGTGGGGCCTGGGCGATGACGTGTGAAGAAGGGTCTCGACCCGAAACGTCACCCATTCCTTCTCTCCCGAGATGCTGCCTGACCTGCTGAGTTACTCCAGCATTTTGTGAATAAATCACCTTATTCCTTATTTGGCACCTCTAGTTGGGATCGAACCTGGGTCTCTGGCACTGTGAGGCAACAGCTCTACCAGCTGAGCCACTGTGCCGCCCTTATTAAAAGAGTTTGTGTAGGATCAGAATGATCAATCAAATGCTGAATTTGCAGTGAAAGTGCTGCCAAAGGTATTTTTCTATGAGTGTTGGAACAATGCTTGAGATGCGGAAGCATAGTGTTTAGGACAAGATACAAACAAAGCAAAGCTGTTCCATCAAATGAAGTTTCAGTGGCCACATCAAGTCAAGTCAAGTCAAGTTTATTTGTTACATACATATACAAGATGTGCAGTGAAATCAAAGTGGCAATGCCTGTGGATTGTGCTAAACTACAAAACACAATATAATTTTTTTTTAACACAAAAAATAAATGAATACAGTAAATTAAATTAGTCCCTGGTGATATGAGAATTAACAGTCCTGATGGCCTATGGGAAGAAACTCCGTCTCATCCTCTCTGTTTTCACAGCGTGACAGCGGAGGCGTTTGCCTGACCGTAGCAGCTGGAACAGTCCGTTGCTGGGGTGGTAGGGGTCCTCCATAATGTTGCTGGCTCTGGATCTGCACCCCCTGCAGGGGGGCGAGTGTAGTTCCCATGGTGCGTTCAGCCGAGCCCCTTTCTTTGAATTTAGTTTATTGTCACGTTTACTGAGGTACAGTGAAAAGTTTTTGTTGCGTGCCAACCAGTCAGCGGAAAGACAATGCATGATTACAATCAAAACATTCACAGTGTACAGCTACATGATAAAGGGAATAATGTCAATAACCTTTAGTGCAAGAGAAAGTCCAGTAAAGTCTGATCAGGGATAGTCCAAGGGCCTCCAATGAGGTAGATAGTAGTTCAGGATTTCTCTCTATAGTTGTTGGTAGGATGGTTCAGCTGCCTGATAACAGCTGGGAAGCAACTGTCCCAGAATTTGGAGGTGTAAGAAAATAACTGCAGATGCTGGTACAATCTGGAGGTGTGCGTTTTCACACTTCTATATCTTTTGCCCGATGGGAGAGGGGAGAAGAGGGAGTGACCAGGGAGTGGGCCCATCCTTGAATATTCTGGTGGCCTTGCTGAGGTGTAGATGGAGCCAATGGAAGGGAGGTTGGTTTGTGTGATGGTCTGGGCTGCGTCCACAACTACCCACAATTCCTCGTGGTCATGGGTGCAGCTCTTCCCAGACCATGCTGTGGTGCATCCCCATAAAATGCTTTCCACGGCACATACCTCTCCTCTTCTTTGAACAACAATCTCTGGGTCACATCAACCTTCTTCCCTACAGTATCTTAAATTTCAACATCTTCTCCTTCAACAAATTTCTTTCCAACAGGTGAGTCACCATAAATTCTATGTAGGAAAATAACTGGTTCAAATTGAAGGTAGACACAAAATGCTGGAGTAACTCAGCGGGTCAGGCAGCATCTCAGGAGAGAAGGAATGGGTGACGTTTCGGGTCGAGACCATTCTTCAGAACGTAAATTCTCTTCACTTTGCGGAATCAAAATGCAATTCTGGGTCATGAGTTCAAATCCTACCTTGGTGCTGAAGGAATTTCAATTCCTTTCAGAAAATAAATATGATTGTTTAATACAATTCTCAGTGCAGCACAGAGGCCGAGCTGTTCGAGTCGCTGCCTCGACCACAAAGACCCTGGATCGGTTCTGATCTCTGATGTTATCCGCAGGGTGGAGAATCTGTGGAATTCTTTGCCACAGAAGGCTGCGGAGGCCAAGTCAGTGGATATGTTTAAAGCGAGGGTGGATTGTCTCTTGATTAGTACGGATGTCAGGGGTTACGGGGAGAAGGCAGGAGAATGGGGTCAGGAGGGAGAGATGGATCGGCCATGATTGAATGGCGGAGTAGACTTGATGGGCCGAATGGCCTAATTCTGCTCCTATCGCTTATGACTCTGTGTCCAGCAAGGTGCTTCTTGTGAATCCCATCCCTGGTAGAACACATCACAGTCAACTGTAACGGGGGGGAAGTATCGATTGTGACATCAATTGTATCAGATCAATATGTGCTTCATGCGCATTTCTGTTAAATATTCAATTAGTTTAGAGATACAGCATAGAAACAGGCCCTTCGGCCCACCGGGTTCTCGCTGACCAGCGATTCCCGCACATTAACATTATCCTACACACACTAGGGACAATTTGTACATTTATTTCTATGTTTCTATGTTTCTATGTTTTTATACCTAGCCAATTAACCTACATACAATAGACAATAGACAATAGACAATAGGTGCAGGAGTAGGCCATTCAGCCCTTCGAGCCAGCACCGCCATTCAATGCGATCATGGCTGATCACTCTCAATCAGTACCCCGTTCCTGCCTTCTCCCCATACCCCCTCACTCCGCTATCCTTAATAGCTCTATCCAGCTCTCTCTTGAAAGCATCCAACGAACTGGCCTCCACTGCCTTCTGAGGCAGAGAATTCCACACCTTCACCACTCTCTGACTGAAAAAGTTCTTCCTCATCTCTGTTCTAAATGGCCTACCCCTTATTCTTAAACTGTGGCCCTTGTTCTGGACTCCCCCAACATTGGGAACATGTTTCCTGCCTCTAATGTGTCCAATCCCTTAATTATCTTATATGTTTCAATAAGATCCCCCCTCATCCTTCTAAATTCCAATGTATACAAGCCTAATTGCTCCAGCCTTTCAACATACGACAGTCCCGCCATTCCGGGAATTAACCTAGTGAACATACGCTGCACGCCCTCAATAGCAAGAATATCCTTCCTCAAATTTGGAGACCAAAACTGCACACAGTACTCCAGGTGCGGTCTCACCAGGGCCCGGTACAACTGTAGAAGGACCTCTTTGCTCCTATACTCAACTCCTCTTGTTATGAAGGCCAACATTCCATTGGCTTTCTTCACTGCCTGCTGTACCTGCATGCTTCCTTTCAGTGACTGATGCACTAGGACACCCAGATCTCGTTGAACATCCCCTCTTCCTACGGGGAGAAAAGATGAGGTACGAGGGTAAACTAGCCAATAATATAAAGGAGGATAGCAAAAGTTTTTTTAGGTACGTGAAGAGGAAAAAAATAGTCAAGGCAAATGTGGGTCCCTTGAAGACAGAAGCAGGGGAATTTATTATGGGGAACAAAGAAATGGCAGACGAGTTAAACCGTTACTTTGGATCTGTCTTCACTGAGGAAGATACACACAATCTCCCAAATGTTCTAGGGGCCGGAGAACCTAGGGTGATGGAGGAACTGAAGGAAATCCACATTAGGCAGGAAATGGTTTTGGGTAGACTGATGGGACTGAAGGCTGATAAATCCCCAGGGCCTGATGGTCTGCATCCCAGGGTACTTAAGGAGGTGGCTCTAGAAATAGTGGAAGCATTGGAGATCATCTTTCAATGTTCTATAGATTCAGGATCAGTTCCTGTGGATTGGAGGATAGCAAATGTTATCCCACTTTTTAAGAAAGGAGGGAGAGAGAAAATACCAGCACGTCTTTGGAGTGTGGGAGGAAACCGAAGATCTCGGAGTAAACCCAGGCAGGTCACGGGGAGAACGTACAAACTCCGTACAGGCGGCGCCCGTGGTCGGGATCCGACCCGGGTCTCCGGCGCTGCATTCGCTGTGAGGCAGCAACTCTATTGCTGCGCCACCGTGCCGCCCAATTAGATTTAATACAAGACAAGAGGGGATGAAGCTCAAGCAAGGGTCAATATTCACAGCGATGGATCGCTATGGAGCAATCTGCTAAGATTATGGCATTCGAGATGAAGCGATAAAAACCATACACCAAGCTGCAATTGAAAAATTACATGCTGTGTACCAGAATAAAATGTAGCAGTGCAGCGTGTTGCCACACGTTGGTGTGATGTGGTTCTTGGGTTTTGATGAATAATTTCCCCTGTGACACTTGAACGTAGCTGTGCTGTTCGTAGGAGGTGCAGAATTGAGTGCAGACTCCGACAAGGGAGAAGATAGACACAAAAAGCTGGAGCAACTCAGCGGGCCAGACAGCATCCTTGGGTGACGTCTCAACCTGAACTCTTCTTCAGTCTCAGCTCAGTTCAGTCCAGTTTATCGTCAGGTGTACCGGGCGAGGTGCAGTGAAAGGCTTTTGTTGCGCGCCAACCAGTCAGCGGAGAGACAATACATGATTACAATCGAGCCATTTATAGTGTACCGATACATGATAAGGGAATAACGTTTAGTGCAAGGTGAAACCAGCAAAGTCCGATCAAAGATGGTCCGAGGGTCACCAATGAGATAGATAGTAATTCATCCAGGACAGCTCTCTGGTTGAAGTAGGATGGTTCAGTTGCCTGGTAACAGCTGGGAAGAAACTCTGAACTCCAAAGTCTGAACATGTAAAAGACATTTAGACAGGTACATGGATAGGAAAGGCTTAGAGGGATATGGGCCAAAGCCAATCGGATGGGATTAGTTTGGATGGGGCATCTCGTACAGCATGGGAAAGTTGGGCCGAAGGCCATGTTTCTGTTCTGGATGACTCGATCATTCCAAGTGACAATAGACAATAGGCAATAGACAATAGGTGCAGGAGGAGGCCATTTGGCCCTTCGAGCCAGCACCGCCATTCAATGTGATCATGGCTGATCATTCTCAATCAGTACCCTGTTCCTGCCTTCTCCCCATACCCCCTGACTCCGCTATCATTAAGACGGGTTGGCACAGTGGCGCAGCAGTAAAGTTGCTGCCTGAGTCCCGGGTTCGGTCCCGACCACAGGTGCTGTCTGTACGGAGTTTGTACGTTCCCCCTGTGACCTGCGTGGGTTTTCTCCAGGTGCTCTGGTTTCGTCCCAGACTACAAAGATGTACAAGTTTGTAGGTTAATTGGCTTAGGTAAAAATTGTAACTTGTCCTTAGTATGTGTAGGATAGTTTTAGTGTATGGGAATCGTTGGTCGGCGCGGACTTGGTGGGCCGAAGGGCCTGTTTCTAAACTAAACTCTCTAAACTAAACTCAACTAAATCTAAAGAAGCAGTTCTCACAACATTTTCCTTCACTATAATCCATTTGGCTCACAGCTATTATGACTTTATGATTTGTTATTTAAATCTTTTATTTTTTGTAATATCCTCAACAGACAACTAATAAATCACCCCAGACAAATAAATTTTTAGTCCAATACAGATAAAATTGTCTCCACAGAATACTCCCTCTTGCTTGTATACGTATGAACCGAAAACACCACGGAGCCCTTTAACTATGGAGCCTTTGGGATCAATATAACCCTAGCAACACATAGCCGCACACTACTTTAGTTTAGTTGAGTTTAGAGATACAGCGCGGAAACAGGCCCTTCGGCCCACCGGGTCCGCACCGACCAGTGATCCCCGCACATTAACACTATCCTACACACACTAGGGACAATTTTTACATTTACCCAGCCAATTAACCTACAAACCTGTACGTCTTTGGAGTGTGGGAGGAAACCGAAGATCTCGGAGAAAACTCACGCAGGTCAGGGGGAGAACGTACAAACTCCGTACAGACAGCACCCGTAGTCGGGATCGAACCTGGGTCTCCGGCGCTGAATTCGCTGTAATTCGCTGTAAGGCAGAAACTCTATCGCTGCGCCATTGTTCTGAGACACCGTCTAGTAAATCCATGGCTCCACAAAACTCATCATTTCGCTGTTGGCTTTCCTGTCAGTGAGCTGCTGACTGGCTTGTGATGGGTGACAGTCTGGAAGATAGAAAGATGTCAGGCTGATAGCTGGCCAAATCCTTGGCAATATTATAGTCATTAATAACGTCTTCATCAAAAAGAGTGTAGTGAGTCCAAACGAGCGGTATTATTCAAATACTTTATTGTCGGTAAAACCCGTGACAAACGCACGCACTTACTTTTGGACTAACACTAACTTCGCGAACTAATCTAATCTCCATCTACAGTTTGGCGCCAGGCATTTAAATACCCCGCGCTCCCTCACCCCGTGACCGTAAACCAATCCGAGGGTTCTAGACTACCTGGCCAATCCCTATGTCCCTACATGACCCCCCCCAGAACCCTCGAAACCATACCTCACGGGCGGCCGAACCTCCCGCCCAGAAAGTGTACGGAGGGGGGAAACCGATACCCCCAGCGTGACAGGAGGCGGGGTGGATGCCGCCGCTGGAGGCGATGGGGGGTCCACTGAAACGGAGGGTGTAGGTGACGGGGGGCACTTGATCAACAACGGCAGCCCGGGCCCAACCATAGGCGGTGGAGGCCCAAGAGGTGGCAAACAGGGCGCCGCTGGCGGGACCAGTCGAGCGGCCACAGGCCGGCCCCGGCGCGGCGGCTGAGCCACCGACACGGGGAGGTCCTGGTCCAAATGGGCCGGCTTGAGACGGGACACTGAAACAAGCTCCTGACGATTTCCTACCTGCAAGGTGAAGGTTACAGTCCCTCTTTTGAGCACCTGGAACGGGCCCTGGTAAACCGGCTGGAGAGGGGGGCGGTGGCAATCTTTCCAAAGAAACACGAAATCACAGCCCCGCAATTCCGACGGAACGTGAACTGCTGTGCTTCCGTGACTAGAGGTCGGGACTGGAGCCAGAGAACCCACCCGTTCCCGGAGGGAGCCCAAGACTGATGTGACGGATGGCGGCAAGGCGGGAGTGGAAGGGAGAATGTCGCCCGGCACCCGCAGGGGCGAACCGTAGACGAGCTCGGCCGAAGATGTGCCCAGCTCAGCCCGCGGGGCCGTACGAATGCCGAGGAGGACCCACGGCAGCTGGTCAGCCCAATCGTAGCCAGTCAGGCGAGCACAGAGGGACGCCTTCAGCTGCCGATGGAAACGCTCAACCATCCCGTTGGCTTGGGGATGATAGGCGGTGGTCTGCTGTAATCGAGAACCATACAGCTGTGCCAGCGCGGCCCAGAGGGACGAGGTGAACTGGGCTCCCCGATCTGTAGTGATAATAGCCGGGACCCCGAAACGAGCCACCCAATGCAACGCCAGTCAGCATCTCGGACATCAACTCTGACGGCAGCCGCTGCCCCAGGTCTGGCAAATGGAGGAGCTTCAGAGCCCGCTGGTTCTGGGCCCAGCCGAAGGTCCGCAGCAGGAGCCTCTTGAGCCCCACGTACTGGTTCGTTTGGGGTGGACTGGTCAGGTATCGGCTGACCCGCGCAGCCACCTCTGCCTGCAGACAGCACACCAGGTGGTGGTACTTCTCCTGGTCTTCCTCCACCCTTTTAAGATGGAACTGCGATTCTGCCTGCACAAACCACAGGTGCGGCTGATGGGCCCAGAATGGCGGTAGATGAATCTCGCCCGCGCTCGCTCCCGCCTGCGACATGCTGCTGCTTGCTTCTTACGTTCGAGGTCACCAATGTAGTGAGTCCAAACGAGCGGTATTATTCAAATACTTTATTGTCGGTAAAACCCGTGACAAACGCACGCACTTACTTTTGGACTAACACTAACTTCGCAAACTAATCTAATCTCCATCTACAGTTTGGCGCCAGGCATTTAAATACCCCGCGCTCCCTCACCCCGTGACCGTAAACCAATCCGAGGGTTCTAGACTACCTGGCCAATCCCTATGTCCCTACAAGAGCTTGTTTTACTTTTTTGCTCCTCAGAGTTTAAATAGAATCATGGTCATACACCACAGAAACAGGCCTTTGTCCGACTTGCCCATGCCGATGAAGGTGCCCCATCTAGACTAGTCCCACCCACCTGCATTTGGACCATATCCCTCCAAACATATCTTTCCGATGTACCTGTCCAAATGTATTTTAAAAGTTGTCATAGTACCTGCCTGCACGACCTTCTCTAGCTTTGATCTGTCCTTTTCACACCTTACTAGCTCATTGTACCCTTCCATATCCCTAGTTTCCCTCTCGACCCTCTGAAGAAGGGTCTCGACCCAAAACATCATCCATTCCTTCACTCCAGAGATGCTGCCTGTCCCGCTGAGTTACCCCAGCATTTTGTATCTACCTTCTCTGGCAGCTTGTTCCATATGCCCACCACCCTCTGTGTGAAAAAGTTGCCCCTCATGTTCCTATGAACTCTTTCTCTCACCTTAAATCTACATCTTCTGGTTCTTGATTCCCCTACTCTGGATAAAAGATTCTGTGCGTCTACCTGATTTCCTCCTCTCATGATTTAATACACACTTCCTCTTCTCTGTCCTGGGGGTGGACCAAGTGGTTTTTTTTGCATCTCCAAAGAGAGAACTTCAGGGCAGCCGCCATTGGGCCCAACTTGCCCACATCGGCCAGCATGTCCCAGCTACACTAGTCCCACATGCCAGTGTTTGGTCCATATCCCTCCAAACCTGTCCTATCCATTTACCTGTCTAACTGTTTCTTAAATGTTGGAATAATCCCAGCCTCAACTACCTCCTCTGGCAGCTCGTTCCATACACCCACCATCCACTGTGTGAAAAAGGTACCCCTCAGATTCCTATTAAATCTTTTTCACTTCACCTTGAACCTATGTCCTCTGGTGCTCAATTCAGCTACTCTGGGCAAGAGATTCTGTCTTCTTACATATAGAAACATAGAAAATAGGTGCAGGAGGAGGCCATTTGGCCCTTTGAGCCAGCACCGACATTCATTGTGATCATGGCTGATCATCTACACGCAGTAACCCGTGCCTGCCTTCTCCCCTTAGCCCTTGATTCCACCAGCCCCTAGAGCTCTATCTAACTCTCTTTTAAATTCATCCAGTGAATTGGCCTCCACTGTCTCCTGTGGCAGAGAATTCCACAAATTCACAACTCTCTGGGTGAAAAAGTTTCTTCTCACCTCAGTTTTGAATGGCCTCCCCTTTATTCTTAGACTGTGTGGCCCCTGGTTCTGGACTCCCCCAACATTGGGAACATTTTCCCTGCATCTAGCTTGTCCGGTCCTTTTATAATTTTATACGTCTCTATAAGATAAGTCTTTTTTCGTGTCCATCATCCGTGTTTCAAATGTTACATGGCTGTCATCGTCCGTCCTGAATAGGGCTCAAGCTTCCGGCAACAATCAGTGGGAGCCATCACTTGTACAGTAGACGATGGTGGTGGCGGCACGGTAGCGCAGCGGTAGAGTTGCTGCTTTACAGCGAATGCAGCGCCGGAGACTCAGGTTCGATCCTGACTACGGGTGCTGCACTGTAAGGAGTTTGTACGTTCTCCCCGTGACCTGCGTGGGTTTACTCCGAGATCTTCGGTTTCCTCCCACACTCCAAAGACGTACAGGTATGTAGGTTAATTGGCTGGGTAAATGTAAAAATTGTCCCTAGTGGGTGTAGGATAGTGTTAATGTACGGGGATCACTGGGCGGCACGGACTTGGAGGGCCGAAAAGGCCTGTTCCCGGCTGTATATATATGATATGATATGATGATATGATAATTAGCTCAGGACACTCCCAGTTTCCAGCCCCGCGATGTGGGTGCTTCTGCTATGGGGCCAGAGATTCTGTGCATCTGTGTCTTGTAAGATTTTGTTTTGCAAGGTTAATGCCTCCACATCCTTATTTCTATAACTTTGACTCTGGTGATGTGCGGTTCCCTGTGTCTACACCAAACCTTTTTTCACGACTGCAGTTTTCATCTGGCAACATTTATTGCTGAATCAGTTTGTAACATTTTCCATTTTTTGTTTAATCATTTTCGTGTTTTAGTTGTGGTAATTACTTTTCCACTCCGGAATACACTCAGACTGATGAGAAACTTAGCCACGGGATTTATGTAAGATCTTCTCCCTTCATTGAAATCTCTCTGCAGCATGTAGACACAAGGAACTGCAGATGCTGGTTTACACGGATGGACACTGACGCTAGAGACACTGCCTCACAGCGCCAGACGCCTGGGTTTGCTCCTGACTGCGGGTGCTGTCTGTACGGAGTTTGTACGTTCTCTCTGTGACCCGTGTGGGTTTTCTCCGGGTGCTCTGGTTTCCCCCCACATTCCAAAGACGTACAGGTTTGTAGGTTGATTGGTTTCGGTAAAAATTGGAAACTGTCCCCACTGTGTGTAGGATAGTGTTGGTGTGCGGGACGATCGCTGGCCAGCACACACTCAGTGGGCCGAAGGGCCTGTTTCCACTCTGTATCTCTAAACTAAACTAAACTAAACTAAACTAAACTGGACATAAACTAGACACGAGACACGCTGGAATAACTCAGCGGGTCAGGCAGCATCTGTGGAGAACATGAATAGGTATCATTTCTGGTCGGGACCCTTCGGGACCTGTTTCAGACCCTTTCTTCTCTCTCCAGAAAACCAGACCAGTTTAGTTTAGTTTATTTCATTGTCACTCGCACCGAGATACAGTGAAATGCCACCTCACCTCCTCCTGATCAGCCATGATCACATTGAATGGCGGTGCTGGCTCGAAGGGCCGAATGGCCTATTCCTGCACCTATTGTCTATTGTCTATTATAAAAGGTTGCACAAAGGCAGAAATATTAACTGAGTGGAAAGAAAAATAGACTTTACGTTAAATGACATCTTCAAATTGTACATGAGACTTCAACCGACTGCTTGAAACCATGTTGATAGGAGACGGATAAATCTAGACACTGTTCAAAGGACCAGAACAGGTCAGTTTGTTTTATTCAGATACAGTGGGTCTGAGCTATAGGGAGAGGTTGAGTAGGCTGGGTCTCTCTCTATTCCTTGGAGCGCAGGAGGATGAGGGGAGATCTTACAGAGGTGTGTAAATTCATGAGAGGAACAGATCGGGTAGATGCACAGAGTCTCTTGCCCAGAGTAGGTGAACCGAGAACCAGGGGACAGAGGTTTAAGGTGAAGGGGAAAAAAATTAATAGGAATCTGAGAGGTAACTTTATCACACAGAGGGTGGTGGGTGTATGGAATGAGCTGGCAGAGGAGGTAGTTGAGGCAGGGACTATCCCAACGCTTAAGAAACAGTTAGACAGGTACATGGACAGGACAGGTTTGTAGGGATATGGACCAAACGTGGGTAAGTGGGACTTGTGTAGATGGGACATTGTTGGCCGATGTGGGCAAGTTGGGCCAAAGGGCCTGTTTCCACACTGTATCACCCTATGACAATGAGAATATTTCAGAAAACAATCACAAAATTAAAGGAACGCACACTGTCACATTAAAACAAACCTATTGTACACATTTTAGGTAAAGAAAAGGATGTCAACTACATTCAATACACTCTTGGAGGCCATTTATTCACAAAATGCTGGAGTAATTCAGCAGGTCAGGCAGCATCTCGGGAGAGAAGGAATGGGTGACGTTTCGGGTCGAGACCCTTCTTCAGACGGGTCTGAAGAAGGGTTTCGACCCGAAACGTCACCCATTCCTTCTCTCCCGAGATGCTGCCTGACCTGCTGAGTTACTCCAGCATTTTGTGAATAAATACCTTCGATTTGTACCAGCATCTGCAGTTATTTTCTCATACTCTTGGAGGCCAAGTCAGTGTATTACGGGCAGCACGGTGGCGCAGCGATAGAGTTGCTGCCTTACAGCGAATGCAGCGCCGGAGACTTAGGTTCGATCCTGACTACGGGAGCTGTCTGTACGGAGTTCTCCGAGATCTTCGGTTTCCTCCCACACTCCAAAGACGTGCAGGTTTGTAGGTTAATTGGCTGGGCAAATGTAAAAATTGTCCCTGGTGGGTGTAGGATAGTGGTAATGTGCGAGAATCGCTGGGCGGCGCGGACCCAGTGGGCCGAAGGGCCTGTTTATGCGCTGTATCTCTAAATCTAAAATCTATTTTTAAGGCAGAAATAGACAAATTCTTGATTAGAATGGGTGTCAGAGGTTATGGGGAGAAGGCAGGAAAATGGGATTAGGAGGCAGAGATCAGCCATGATTGAATGGCGGAGTGGACTCGATGGGCCGAATGGCCCAATCTACTCCTCTAACTTGTGAACTTGTGAACTTGTGAGTAATTTTAACATTTTGTTGTGTTTTAAATTTCTGCACTCCGAGTTTTGAATGGGGTATTGTGTCCATGCAATCAGAATATTGGATGCTTCACATCTGTTTCACATCTCTAAAACAGGCATTGTATTTTCCCTTTTCGATGCCAACATCTGTCAAGTGGTCACGTGGAATTTCGAATACGATTCAATTAATCTCATTCACGGTGAATTACTGCACTGTTGTTTGACAATTGTTAAACCCAAAATCTATGATGATGTTCACAAGTTGACAGGTTACAGGAGTAGAATGAGGCCATTCGGCCCGTCGAGTCCACTCCGCCATTCAATCATGGCTGATCTCTGCCTCCTGTATGTTGAAAGACTGGAGCGACTAGGCTTGCATACACTGAAATTTAGAAGGATGAGAGGGGATCTTATCGAAACGTATAAGATTATTAAGGGTTGGACACGTTAGAGGCAGGAAACATGTTCCCAATGTTGGGGGAGTCCAGAACCAGGGGCCACAATTTAAGAATAAGGGGTCGACCATTTAGAACGGAGATAAGGAAAAACATTTTCAGTCAGAGAGTTGTAAATCTGTGGAATTCACTGCCTCAGAAGGCAGTGGAGGCCAAGTCTCTGAATGCATTCAAGAGAGAGCTAGATAGAGCTCTTAAGGATAGCGGAGTCAGGGGGTATGGGGAGAAGGCAGGAACGGGGTACTGATTGAGAATGATCAGCCATGATCACATTGAATGGTGGTGCTAGCTCGAAGGGCCAAATGGCCTACTCCTGCACCTATTGTCTATTGTCTAATCCCATTTTCCTGCCTTCTCCCCATAACCCTTGACACCCGTTCTAATCAAGAATTTGTCTATCTCTGCCTTAAAAATATCCACTGACTTGGCCTCCACAGCCCTCTGTGACAATGAGTTCCACAGATTCACCACCCTCTGACTAAAGAAGTTCCTCATCACCTCCTTTCTAAAAGAGCACCCTTTAATTCTGAGACTGTGACCTCTGGTCCTAGACTCTCCCACTAGTGGAAACACCCTCCCCAAATCCACTCTATCAACGCTTTTCATTATTCTGTAAGTTTCAATGAGGTCCCCCCTCAACCTTCTAAACTCCAGCGAGTACAGGCCCAGTGCTTTCCAATGCTCATCATATGCTAACCCACTCATTCCTGGAATCATTCTTGTAAACCTCCTCTGGACCCTCTCCAGAGCCAGCACATCCTTCCTCAGATAAGGGGCCCAGATTTGCTCACAGTGCTCCAAATGCAGCCTGACCAGCGCCTTATAGAGCCTCAGCATTACATCTTTGTTTTGGTATTCCAGTCCTCTTGATATAAATGCTAGCTTTGAATTTGCTTTCCGTCAGGCAGCGTCTCTGGAGAAAATGAATAGGTGACGTTTGAGGTCGAGACCCTTCTTCAGACCCGAAACATCGACCTCATTCTACTTTTTCCAGAGATGCTGCCTGACCCACTAAGTTACTCCAGCATTTTGTGTCTATCTTTGGTGTAAAGCAGCATCTGCAGTTCCTTCCTATGCAAGGGTGAATGACAGTCGGATCATGCACATTGAAAACAAAACAAAGAGTTACCAAATGTTGAAGCACTCGTGCCTTGTATCTGTCTACCTTATCTGTGCCTCTGATACTTGCACAGTACTGTTGATTTTAGAGTCCTTCCACGTTTTAAGAAATTATGTGAAGCTTATATTGTGGCAATACTTTTACACATCTGGAAATACTACATCAATACTTCAAATTGTGTTTTTTCTTTTTTAGAGATACAGCGCGGAAACAGGCCCTTCGGCCCACCGAGTCCACGCCGCCCAGCGATCCCCGCACATTAACACTATCCTACACACACTAGGGACAATTTTTACATTTTACCCAGCCAATTAACCTACATACCTGTACGTCTTTGGAGTGTGGGAGGAAACCGAAGATCTCGGAGGAAACCCACGCAGGTCACGGGGAGAACGTACAAACTCCGTACAGACGGCGCCCGTAGTCAGGATCGAACCTGAGTCTCCGGCGCTGCATTCGCTGTAAGGCAGCAACTCTACCGCTGCGCCACCGTGCCACCGATTTTAAGAAATTATGTGAAGCTTATATTGTGGCAATACTTTTACACATCTGGAAATACCACATCACTACTTCAAATTGTGTTCAGTTTTGGACTTCTCATTTAAATGGTAAAAGAATTTTGAGTTTGAGTTCGAGTTTAATTTATTGTCATGTGTACCGATGTAAAGTGAAAAGCTTTTGTTGCGTGCTAAACCAGTCAGTGGGAAGACAATACGTGATTACAATTGAGCCGTCACAGATGCATGATAAAGGGAATAATGTTAATGACGTTTGGTGCAAGATAAAGCCGATCAAAGATAGTCCAGGGGTCTCCAATGAGGTGGATCGTAGCTCAGGGCATATGGTGAGCGTTTGACATCACTGGGCCTGTACTTGCTGGAGTTTAGACGAATGAAGGGGACCTCATTGAAACGTACCGAATAGTGAAAGGCTTGGATAGAGTGGATGTGGAGTGGATGTTTCCACTAGTGGGAGAGTCTAGGACTAGAGGTCACAGCCTCAGAATTAAAGGACGTTCCTTTAGGAAGGAGAAGAGGAGGAATATCTTTAGTCAGAGGGTGGTGAATCTGTGGAATTCTTTGCCACAGAAGGTTGTGGAGGCCGTATCTATGGATATTTCTAAGGCAGAGATAGATAGATTCTTGATTAGTGCGGGTGTCAGGGGTTACGGGGAGAAGGCAGGAGAATTGGGGTTAGGAGGGAGAGATAGATCAGCCATGAATGAATGGCGGAGTAGACTTGTTGGGCCGAATGGCCTAATTCTGCTCCTTTCACCTATGGCCTTATGACCTTATGACTGCTCTCTGGTGGTTTTTAAGGTGGTTCAGTTGCCTGAAAACAGCCGGGAGGAAACTGTGGAAAAATCACCATATGCACTCTATTTTGTCCTGATTATCCGGGTAGCATGCAAACAAAATCTTTTCACTGTATCTTGGTACATGTGACAACAATAAACCAATTCCAAGACTAAATATGTGTTGCAATTTTATCAATAAATCACTTAATTATCTACTGATTAAATCAAATAGTCTGCTTTAACATTGCAAAGGATCAATTTGACTCAAATAGACTTTGACTTGGGGTATGCAACAAAATATGTAGCTGATATTTAAGTTTTTTGAAGTAATTTCAATGGGTCATTAGCTATAATATTGTAAACAGATTTATGTAGAACACAATAGATTGATGGAAAAAAAAATGCACAGGAAGAATCAGACTGCACTAGTTACTGTCAAATTAGTTATGTTTTTTCAATGATGTCGGCATGGACTCGATGGGCTGAAGGGCCTGTTTCCACGTTGTTTCTCTAAACTAAACTAAAATATCTGCAAGGCAAGGGCTAGTGTACAACATGGTTTCATTCTGTGGTGATCCTTTGTAGTTTGTGATCCCAATGTCAGGGAATAAGGTCCTTTGGATGTGGTAGATGCTGTTAGCTCAGCACATTTAGTCGGCTTATACTTTTGCAGTCAGCTAATCCACCACAAGAACAATCCGAGAAGATCTGATTCATTAATGAGATTCCAGTTACCGTACAAGACCACAAACGATGAAAGGAAGCCTTATTTTTTTTCCCAGCTCGTGGAGACTTCAGTGGTCTTCCACATCCAGACATATTGTTCAAAGTCTACTCTAAGAGGAACCATCTGGAGTAAGATTATTGGGCAGTTCCAGAAAAGGTGGACAATTGTCATCTTCTCCCAGGATGTCACTGAGACAATCCTCTTCCTTGAGAACATAACACAGGGCAAGAAAACGCCAGGCAAGAGAGACATGACAGGGAATCATAGAAGTGGCGGTCACGGTGGGCATTGGGCGGTCACGGTGGGCATTGGGCGGTCACGGTGGCGCAGCGGTAGAGTTGCTGCCTTACAGCGAATGCAGCGCTGGGGACCTGGGTTCGATCCCGACTAAGGGGGATGTCTGTATGGAGTTTGTACGTTCTCCCTGTGACATGCGTGGGTTTTCTCCGAGATCTTCGGTTTCCTCCCACACTCCAAAGACACACAGGTTTGTGGGTTACTTGGCTTTGTGTAAATGTAAAAACTGTCCCTAGTGGGTGTAGGATAGTGTTAGTGGACGGGGATCGCTGGTCAGCGCGGATATTATATATTATATATATTATGAATGTGTGTGTATAGAGACACACACATAAACACATATATATATATACACACACATTTATTTTAGAAATAGACAATTATATATATATATATATATATATATTAAATTGGCTGTTTAAAAAGATAAAATACACACACACACACACACACACACACACACACATATATATGACAATAAAACACTCTTGATTCTTGAAACTGAAAAGAAAGATTAGTTTCATATTGAAACTTTATATATATATATATATATATATATATAGAGAGAGAGAGAGAGAGAGAGAGAGAGAGAGAGAGAGAGAGAGAGAGAGAGAGAGAGAAAGAGAGAGAGCGAGAGACACACACACACACACATATATATATATTTTTTTAAACAAACAGACAATAATAGTGCAAAGATAAACAATGCCCTCAAGACCATGTTGTTCGGAGCCTATTTGGAGGTTGTAGTGTTCAATAGGCTGATGGCTGTCGGGAAGAAGCTGTTCCTGAACCTGGACGTTGTCGTTTTCAGGCTCCTGTACCTTCTTCCCGATGGCGGGGGTGAAATGAGTGCTTGGCCAGGGTGGTGTGGGTCTCTGATGATGCTGGCTGCCTTTTTGAGGCAGCGACTCCCGTTGATCACTTCGATGAAGGGGAGGTCAGTACCCGTGATGGACCGGGCAGTGTCCACCATTATTTGCAGTCTTCTTCACTCTCGGGCATTTAAAGGCAGTGTAGCGATATTACTACAATCATGTCATCAGGAGATTCCAGATACTCCATGTCATGACAACTTTACAGTCAGTGAGATTTTCGCTCTCTTTTAACTGCTGTTGCTTCAACTTTATATTAGCCAGGTGGTGGTATAAGCCTTTGTCAATCAGCACTTGTCAACATAAACCTGAGCAAACTGTAATTTTCTAAATTGGCTATTCATCTCACAGTGAGATACTGTCAAGGGTTGAGGATTAGCTTCTCAATATGCAGGTGATCATTTTGCTCATCACTGTGTAAGCCTTGCATACATTAGCTTATCTTCTGAATGAAGATCTATATCTCCCTTTGACATCTTGAACTTTGCTCACTAAAAAGTGCAGATGGTGGATCATTCTAATCATTATTTAATCAGAAATAATTAATTGCCCTCACGACTAAATAACACTCACTCCAACGTTCCTGAGTGCAATTTATAAAATATTATCTGTTTATTCACAAAATGCTGGAGTAACTCAGCAGGTCAGGCAGCATCTCGAGAGAGAAGGAATGGGCGACGTTTCGGGTCGAGACCCTTCTTCAGACTGAAATATTATCTGTTGGTTGATTTCATTCTTCTCAAAGGAAGATTTAAAGGTTTTAGTTTAGTTTAGTTTAGTTTAGTTTAGAGATACAGCACAGAAACAGGCCCTTCGGCCCACCGAGTCCGCACCGACCAGCGATCCCCGCACACTAACACCATCCAACACACACGAGGGACAATTTACTATTTTACCTAGCCGATTAAACTACAAACCTGTACGTCTTTAGCGTGTGGGAGGAAACCGGAGAACCCGGAGAAAACCCACGCAGGTCACGGAGAGAACGTACAAACTCCGTACGGACAGCACCCGTAGTCAGGATCGAACTCGGGTCTCTGGCGCTGCAAAGCAGCAAATCTACCGCTGCACCATCCTGCCATTTACTTTAGTTTTTACTTTAGTTTTTAGTTCAGCCTAGTTTAGTTGAGTTGAGTTGAGTTGAGTTGAGTTGAGTTGAGTTGAGTTGAGTTGAGTTGAGTTGAGTTTAGTTTGGTTTAATGGCATGTGTACAGTACCAGTGGCTCAACCAGTCAATGGATTTAAATATGAAGAACATGCAACGTATTAAAACTGCACTTTGCCAGTTCACACCACAAAAGCTTATCACTAAATTCTTCAGAGGTAATCAAAAATGGATTAACGACGCACAGTTGTACAGACTTATGGGAGAAACACTTCTCATCTTGTGCCAAAAACAATATTAATAGGAGTAACGTCAAAACAAAGAAGACTTTTGTGTCTTATTTACACAACCTAGAGTGTGGGAAGATTAAAGGGCATTCCGGTAGATGCAAAGAGGAGGTTCTAACTGGGAAGGCCAGTCGTGGACTTAATGGAAAGGATACTCAGCTGCTAAATTCCATGACCTGTAATCTTTTGATTAGTTAACGGGATAAAGTGCCAAATTTCACTTTTGTCTTTATACTGATGAATGGATTCCTGTCTTCCGAAGATGATCGCAGGAATGGGATAACAGTTCCAGTTGTTCTTCTTCTTTCGAAGGACTTTATTCCTAGGAGCGCAGGAGGTTGAGGGGTAATCTTGGAGAGGCGTATAAGATCATGAGAGGAATAGATCGGGTAAGTGCACACTTTTACATCGAGTGCAATCTAGAACCAGAGGGCATAGGTTTAAGGGGAGGAGGGAAAGATTTGAATAGGAACGGGTGTCGGGGGTTATGGGGAGAAGGCAGGAGAATGGGGTTAGGAGGGAGAGATAGATCAGCCATGATTGAATGGCGGAGTAGACTTTGATGGCGGACGAATGGCCTAATTCTGCTCCTATCATGTATGAACCTATTTATTCATAAAATGCTGGAGTAACTCAGCAGGTCAGGCAACATCTCAGGAGAGAAGGAATGGGTGAGGTTTTGGGTTGAGACCCTTCTTCAGACTAAGTCGGGGAGTGGGTAAGTTGGGCATGTCTCTATGACGATGACACTTGGAGAAGCAGCGTGGAAACAGGCACTGTCATCCACTGAGTTCAGGCCGACCAACGATCACCCATACACTAGACAATAGACAATAGACAATAGGTGCAGGAGGAGGCCATTCGGCCCTTCGAGCCAGCACCGCCATTCAATGTGATCATGGCTGATCATTCTCAATCAGTACCCCGTTCCTGCCTTCTCCCCATACCCCCTGACTCCGCTATCCTTAAGAGCTCCATCCAGCTCTCTCTTGAATGCATTCAGAGAATTGGCCTCCACTGCCTTCTGAGGCTGAGAATTCCACAGATTCACAACTCTCTGACTGAAAAGGTTTTTCCTCATCTCAGTTCTAAATGGCCTACCCCTTATTCTTAAACTGTGGCCCCTTGTTCTGGACTCCCCCAACATTGGGAACATGTTTCCTGCCTCTAACGTGTCCAACCACTTAATAATCTTATACGTTTCGATAAGATCTCCTCTCATCCTTCTAAATTCCAGTGTATACAAGCCTAGTCGCTCCAGTCTTTCAACATATGATAGTCCCGCCATTCCGGGATTTAACCTAGTAAACCTACACTGCACGCCCTCAATAGCAAGAATATTCTTCCTCAAATTTGGAGACCAAAACTGCACACAGTACTCCAGGTGCGGTCTCACTAGGGCCCTGTACAACTGCAGAAGGACCTCTTTGCTCCTATACTCAACTCCACTAGTTCTATTCTACACACACTAGGGACATTTTACAGAAGAGCCAATTGACCTACAAGCCTACATGTCTTCAGAATGTGGGAGGAAAGCTGAGCGCCCGGAGAAAACCCACGCAGTCTCAGGGAGAATGCACAAACTCCGCACAGACAGCACCCGATGTCAGAATTGAACCAAGATCTCCGGCGCTGTAGGCAACAACTCTACTACTGTGCCACCGTGTCGCCTTCAGTCAATGAGCAATGTTGAGCCTCAATAGGAATTAAAAATGTGAGCTTCTGAATATGAAACAGTTGGCCTTCAACAAAGCGAGACCCTTAAATAAACAGAGTTGTGAGTTGTATATTAAGGTGATGATGGCTCCTAAACAAAGTCAGTATTATGTATAAATGGACCAGCACTGCACCTGAACTCATGTTCCGCCAACTCATTTCTTTCATTCGTTTTTCATTAGAATATTAAATTACCTAACGTGGACTCAAAATGCTGGAGTAAATCAACGGGTCAGGCAGCATCTCTGGAGAAAATGGACAGGTACGCAGAAACTGGATAGAGCTCTTAAGGATAGCGGAGTGAGGGGGTATGGGGAGAAGGCAGGAACGGGGTACTGATTGAGAGTGATCAGCCATGATCGTATTGAATGGCGGTGCTGGCTCGAAGGGCTGAATGGCCTCCTCCTGCACCTATTGTCTATTGTCTATTGTCTATTGTCTATTGTCTATAAATGTGTCTTTTAAAAAAAAACAACAGCATCTGTAGTTCCCTCCTGCACATTAAATCACCTAACACTGAACAGATTAGTTTAGTTTAGAGATACAGTGCAGAATCAGGCCCTATGGCCCATCGAGTCCGCGCCGACCAGCGATCCCCACACACTAACACTATGCTACGATCACTAGGGATCAAGCCAATTAACCTACAAACCTGTGCGTCTTTGGAGTGTGGGAGGAAACTGAAGTTCTCGGAGTAAACCCGCGCAGGTCACGGGGAGAACGTACAAACTCCGTACAGACAGCACCCGTAGCCAGGATCGAACCCGGGTCTCTGGCGCTGTAAGCGCTGTAAGGCAGCAACTCTACCGCTGCGCCACCGAACAGAATTGATGCAAACTAACAAACCCAGGAATAAGTTTATAACGTCACAAAGTAGTAAATCTAGGGTTTTTTATTCAGTCCCGTCCCAATCTCCTTCCCTCCCCCACCCCACTCCGCTATTTCAGGTGTGCTGAATATTCCTGGAATTTAAATGAAACGCCAAAAGCAACTGGAGGCAAAATGTGCCACTTGTTCTGCAGAGAGAAGAAGATTGTGAAGGGTTGAGTGAGCTGTGTCCTTAGAGAGACTAATTGACCCATTACTGTCTTTTCCTCTGTGTTATTCAGGTCACTACCTACAATCTGCTGCCACCGAGCACCTGGAAAGGAGCCTCACCTTATATTATCCCGTGACCAGCTGGAACGTGATGAGGATCGACACTAGATTGATCCACCCTTCAAAGAATTTGTGACGTCCACCAAAATAACATTGTGAAGGGATCTCTTCATAAAACAAGTGGTGTCTTTTGTTTGGAACACCAGCTCATGAGGAACAGCATCTAATATTTCGCTTGGGCAGCTTACAGCCCAGTGTTATGAATTCTGATGTCTCTGACTTCAAGTAGCCCCGGCATTCCCCCTCTCCGTCCCTCCCCCACCCAATTCACACCAGCTTCTCGTTTTCACCCAGCAAACAGCCAACAATGGCCTGTTTCCTTTATCATCGTTACTTTTCTGCATGTCTTTAGCACCTCGCATCCTGGATTCTGGACTACCTCACCGACCGACCACAGTTCGTGAGGACAAAGGACCTGGTCTCGGACAGGGTGGCCTGCAGCACTGGGGTTCCGCAGGGAACAGTGCTAGCCCCATTCTTGTCCACCCTGTACACTGCGGACTTCAGGCACAGCTCTGCAGACTCCTATCTACAGAAGTTCTCTGACGACTCTGCCATCGTCGGCCTCATCACGGGCGACGAGGACGGGGCGTACAGAGAACTGATCAAGGAGTTTGTGGACTGGTGCCAGCGGAACTGCCTCTGGATCAACGCGGGGAAAACCAGGGAGATGGTGGTAGATTTCCGCAGGTGCAGCCAGGTCCCCCCCGACACCGGTGAACATCCAGGGAGTGGACATTGAGAGGGTGGATTCTTATAAGTACCTGGGTGTCTACCTCAACAATAAACTGGACTGGACTGAAAACACCGATGCGCTATACAGAAAGGGCCAGAGCAGACTTTATCTGCTAAGGAGACTCAGGTCCTTTGGAATGCAGGGGGCACTCCTAAGGACCTTCCACAACACGGTGGTTGCATCGGCCATTTTCTATGGAGTGGTCTGCTGGAGCAGCAGCATCTCAGCGGTGGAAGGGAAGAGACTCGACAAGCTGGTCACGAAGGCCAGCTCTGTCCTGGGTTGCCCCCTCGACTCAGTGCAGGCGGTGGGAGAGAGGAGGATGGTGGCAAAGCTAACATCGCTGCTGGACATCGACTCCCACCCCATGCAGGACACTGCCACTGCACTGAGTAGCTCCTTCAGTGACAGACTCCTTCACCCCAAGTGCGTGAAGGAGAGATATAGGAGGTCCTTCCTTCCCGCTGCTGTGAGACTGCACAACCAGCACTGCTCCCAGCAGACGAGTCAACAATAACAGCTAAGAACACACGGAAAACTGATGACAATTTATGTATCTTTTATTTATAATGAATGATCTCTTGCTCTCTTGCTATCCACTTTGCTGCTGTAACACTGTAAATTTCCCCGGTGAGGGACGAATAAAGGTATATATTATTATTATTATTATTATTATTATTATTATTATTATTCTTATTATTATTATTATTATTATTATTATTATTATTATTATTATTATTATTACATTCATTGTTCTTCGTCTCTCTACATCATCATCTATATCTCTCGTTTCTTTTTCCCCTGACTAGTCTGAAGAAGGGTCTCGGTCCGAAACGTCACCCATTCCTTCTCTCCTGAGATGCTGCCTGACCCGCTGAGTTACTCCAGCACTCTGTGTCTACCTTGTGTCTTTTCTTCCATTTTTTGCCATTTCATTTTCAAAGGACTTACAGACTTTTTTTGAACACTGATTCGATTTGACCGGGGAATACATAGATAGAAAGCCGCCCTGAGGTTAAGCCAATTACATTTGAAACAAGATATGCCTTTAAATTCATCTTTAAATTGACTTTCTCTTGCTTTCATTCATAGTGGCTTTCTTGTTTTTTTTTTGACAGATTGAAAGGGTACGATAGTAAATAAGATTCATTAAAGGCTTTTCTGCCTTTACTACCAAATAGGAATTTGGGATGTACTAATTATCTTCAGCGCATAATTTTTTGTTGCAATCCTTTTATACTGATGCACTTTCCTAATGTTATCCATGTGTTGAAGACAGACACAAAAAGCTGGAGCAACTCAGTGGGTCCTCTGGAGAGAAGGAATGGGTGAGGTTTTGGGTCAAGACCCATCTTCAGACTGAGAGTCGGGGGAAAGGGAAACGAGATGTATAGACGGTGCTGCAGAGAGATATCGAACAAATGAATGAAAGACATGCAAGCAAATAACAATGATAAAGGGAACAGGCCATTGCTAGCTGTGGGCTGGGTGAAAACGAGTTACAGACAATGAGACTCAACATGACTACTTTGAAACATAGAAACATAGAAACATAGAAAATAGGTGCAGGAGTAGGCCATTCGGCCCTTCGAGCCTGCACCGCCATTCAATATGATCATGGCTGATCATCCAACTCAGTATCCCGTACCTGCCTTCTCTCCATACCCCCTGATCCCTTTAGCCACAAGGGCCACATCTAACTCCCTCTTAAATATAGCCAATGAACTGGCCTCAACTACCTTCTGTGGCAGAGAATTCCGCAGATTCACCACTCTGTGTGAAAAAAAACGTTCTCATCTCGGTCCTAAAAGACTTCCACCTTATCCTTAAACTGTGACCCCTTGTTCTGGACTTCCCCAACATCGGGAACAATCTTCCTGCATCTAGCCTGTCCAACCCCTTAAGAATTTTGTAAGTTTCTAAAAGATCCCCCCTCAATCTCCTAAATTCCAGCGAGTACAAGCCGAGTCTATCCAGTCTTTCTTCATATGAAAGTCCTGCCATCCCAGGAATCAATCTGGTGAACCTTCTCTGTACTCCCTCTATGGCAACAATGTCTTTCCTCAGCTGAAGCTAGTACAACTTGGGCGGGGGAAGGAGGGATGGAGAGAGGGGATGCAAGGGTTATTTGAAGTTAGGGAAATCAATATTCATACCGCTGGGTTGTAAGCCATATGTCTACGGATCACACAAATGGGTTCAGATCCAACAGCGATGCACATTATTCCAAAGCATCTGAATACAGCACATGTTATTCTTATGTTGCTAAAGCCAGGAGT